>NC_080641.1:28431094-28690493 GCF_027579445.1 Ammospiza nelsoni
GCCAGGCTGCATCTGAAGAAATGACTTGGCCTTTCACCTGCCAGTCATTGTTGGGGTCATTGCCCAAGACACCGCAACCTCCATATCAGACCTGCTGGTGGGGAGGTCTCCATAGCAGGACAGCAGCATAATGCGGCTCCCTGCCACCCTCCTTCATGCAGTCTCCAGACATTACTGTGCCATACACGTTTTTGGTTTTTGTTGGGGTTTTTTTTTATAGCAGAGGAGAGAATTGAACTATGCTCATTTACTCAAGGCAAAAAGAAGCTAAAAACTTGGCCCAGGACCAACAGGTGGCCAGTAGCAGAGTAGGAATAGGAATACAGCTCTCCTGAGACTGATGTCCTGATTCCCTCAGAGGACGCTCTGCACACTCAGATGAAGCATGGCCTGATAACATTATGTATGACCATTTCTCTGCTTATGCTGGGGCCTTTCATCTCTGAAACTTCACAGCTCTCACTGTCCTGTGTTTAACCTTGAACTAAGCAGATAATTTATGGCCATACCAATTCCAAAAAAGAAAAGGAAAAGCTGCAGTGCTATATTTGAAGTGAAGTCTGGCAAGACGTCCTGCTCTCTCTGCACAAGTACTTTATGGCAAAGCCTGAAACGGTTTCCTGGGATGTCGTATATCTGGCATGAATCCCTGCCAGGCAAAAATCTTGTCTTGTTTAATTAGCTCTCACAAATTTTCACCATCCAGCTTTCTCACTGAGGTCTGAACCACAGCTCCTGCTGTCCAGGGACCATGGGGAGCGAGACATCACGTCCAAGGCCACTGCTGGTGGCCCGGCTGTGAAAACGCCTGATGGAAACTCATCTCATTAAACTTTCGAAAGATGGATGCTCTGGCATTGGACCAGCTCCGAGCTCTCAGCTGGAGTTTCTGCTGGCCTCCAACTCTCTCTTTGTAATATTTTAGCATTTGCCTGCTGGAAAATGACTTGTGAGAATGCTCTCTAGTGCCAGTGTTTGGAACCAGAGCTGCTTCCAGCATTCCCGAATCCTGGGATGCTCAGAGCTGATGTGCTGACTCAGATCACTCGAGACAAGCAAGTTAGTGAAAAGTTCAATCCAGCGGTAATGAAATCTGGTGGAATTAGACATCTGTATGATTTATCCCATGTTTTGTAATCAGTGTAGAGTGTTAATGTCATCCATTTGCTCCCAAACCCTGGCCTATAAAAGAGCAAGGCTAGTCAAAGCAAATGGCTCCAAACCTCCTAATGTCAGCCTCTTTTCTTTGTGAAATGAGTGATTCCAGATCTCTGCAGAGTTGCCTGGCAATTTAATCCTATCCTCTCAATAAGTATTTCTCATTCATATTGATTATTAATTGGTTCAGCCATATGATGTTTCCCAGCTCCCTGATAGAGAGACTAACATTTTTATTGAGCATATCAATCAAACTTAACCCAACAGGTGTTGAGATTAAAGCTGTTATCAGGAAATACGGACATTTTGCGAAAAATTAACTACGTTCAAAGGGTTTTGGAGATTCACTCACAGTAAATGATAGGATTTAGTGAATCCAAAAATCATCAGGGTTTTCCAGGCCCCCTGCCTTCTGAGTTGCCTTCTGCACGCCACAGAATCTTTACCAATAATTCCTGGAAAACACATTCTTGTTTCCTGAGCTCTGTGGTCTCCATTACATAGCTTTTTGAAGGCCCAATCTGTCATATAACATAATCTGTTTATAACCTAGAGAGAATATGTGATGGAGCAAGAAAGCTTATGGCTCTGGTAATCTGGAAAGCCCTCTGGCACACAGCAAAGCACCAAGGGAGTAACACAACACCAGGGCTTGCCACTAGCGTACAAGGAGCTGGATGTGTCTGTGCACCACGGAGTGAAGATTTTGTTTTGTTTCCTGCAACTCAATTGCAACAAGAGCTCTTCAAAGCACATCTTTCTCTTCAGTTTTCATAGCAAGGCAAAGTTAACATGAATGACTCCACTTACTCAACAGGTTTGTCTTCTCCATCAAGGCAAACAAAGAGCTGATACTTTTGAGGTGATTTATCTTATTTCTTTAACTGAATCCTACATGTCATGCCCCAGTTTTTGATACAAATACTTTTATTTTTCCCCAGTACTCCAATACTGCTTGTGATCAAGTGGGAATCTTTCCTTATTCCTGACTTTATTGTTGGATATTTCCCTTGGATTTTTTTTAAAACTGTGTCCAGCACTTTCATAGGAAAAGAACGACTGCTAAAAAATCCATTACCATGGTTTGGCCAGAGTCCAAAATTTCAGCTACTAAGAATGTTAAATCCTCCATCTGTTTGCTAGTTAGATAATGTTACCTTTGAGCTTTCCTTTGGCTGCTAAAGACACTTTATCTGCCTTAAATGTTGCAGAAAATTACACTTCAGGTCAAAGCCTGTGTGCCATTAAATAACGTGGGGGAGGGAAAGGTTCTTGCTATAAATTTCCACCTTTAGTTCCTTCCAGCTCTTGGTACACTCAAACACAGAAAGTCCCGAGCTGAGTGTAATCACACTAGTGACCTGGGTAATTGATGGTGAATGATGGATATGTTGAGCTAGACTCTAATCCACTCTTAAATATTTGCTTGACTTTTTAAAAATCAAGGGAATAGCCCAAAGGGAAGGAAGTTCTTTTGCACAGGAGAAGCTAAGCAGCCACGGTGTGCTCAAGTGAACATTTGGCTAAGACATTACTTTGTGCCTCAGCTGGGGATGCAGCCTGGGCAGCGAGGCCCAGCTCGCTCCTCAGTGCCAAGTCCTGGCTGCAACATCCATCAGACACCTCCAGGGAGAGGTGACTCAACTGCTTTCAGTGATCCCACTGAGGGCAGGCCAGGAGGTGAGCTTGCACAACCCCTGCCTCCACCATTTATCTCCTCACTTCTCATTACAGCTGATGGGACACACAGCCAGCCACCTTCTCTCTGAGGAGTGTGCTGGATGTGGAACTCGCACGATTGACATGCACAGGAGTTTTCCTTATGGCTTCAACCACAACCTCTTTCCACCCACTATTTCACCAGAGAACAGGGGTTGCTCCCAAATCACATCATAACTTTCCATCTGTCCATGACCTGGCACATCAGGTGCCTTCCAGATGAGTGCTGGAGATTGTCCAAGCTGCCTCCTGAGCTCCCCAAGGAGGCAGCAGCCCCTGCTGAGAAAAGCTAATAAGGAACCACTAAGCACAACTGCATGGGACACTGACAGCTAGTTACCAGGAAGGATTAAGACATGACCCCAAACCACAGAAATTCAGGCACTGCCTGTAGCAGATCCAGCACGTATCTGCCTTTGGTTAGGTTTCCACACTCTCCAGGGCTGGGTGGCTGGACAGGATTGGTCAAAACCAGGAAAAAATGGTTGACCAGAACATAAAAATCTGAGATGCAATTGGTCAAGACCAGAGACAATTGTTTTAGGTCAGCACGAGGATCCTTGCATCCTATGCTCAGGAGGACAGCAGTGTGAGGCTGGCCTTGCCAGTCAGTGACTCCTCCTGGGTAGCAAGAGGAACAGGGATTGGGACTCCATGCCTGAAACGGGAGGTACAGACCAGCCTGCTGCCTCTCTGCAGCTGGGAGAAAGGTTTCCATCCAGCCCTGACAGGAGTTTCCCACCATCCAGCCAAGTTTTCTTTGCAGCAGCTGAGGGACTTAACTTTTAGGGCTAGAAAGAGATTTCTAGGCACAGAGCCCCATCTGCAGCAAAGTCAAAGTGACCCTGACAGCCACTGTGGGAGGTCAAGAGAAAAATGCCTGGAATACATGGAGTTGTCACTCCATCTTCCCCATCAAAGAACGAGCTGGCAGGCAAGAAGACTGGGCTGGCTGAACAGAGAGCTCTGGCTGGAATTCAGGAAAAAAAGAAGAGTTTATGACCTTTGGAAGAAGGGACAGGCAGCTCAGAAGAACTACAAGAATACCGTGAGGTTATGCAGAGAGAAAATTAGAAGTTTCAGAGCCTAACTAGAAATTAATCTGGCTACTGCAATAAAAGACAATTAAAAAAGCTTTCTATAAATACATTTGCAGCAACAGGAGGGCTAAGGAGAATCTCCAGCCTTTATTGGACGTGAGAGGAAATGTAGAGGAAAAAGCTGATGTACTCAATGCCTTCTTTACCTCAGTCTTTAATGGCAAAATCTATTGCTCTGTAGGTACACAGACCGCTGAGCTGGAAGACAGGGATGGGAAGCAGAATGAAGCCTCAATGCAAGGGGAATGGTCAGTGACCTGCTACACCACTTCAACACACACAAGTGCTAAAATGACCTTATCACTCTCTACAGCTCCCTGGAAGAAGGCTGAAGTCTGGTGGAGATCAAGCCCTTCTCCCAGGTAGGAAGGGATAGAACAAGAACAAATGGCCTCAAATTGTGCCAAGGAAGGTTTAGATTAGATAATGGAAAAAAATGTACTCACCAAAAGAATAGTAGAGCCCTGGCACAGGCTGCCCAGGGCAGTGATGGAGTTACCATCCTGAAGGTGTTTAAAAGACGTGTGGATGTGGCTCTTGGGGACATGGTTTAGTGGTGGACAGGGCACAGACAGATTAACAGGTATACTGGTTGACCTCAAAGGTCTTTTCCAACCAAAACAATTCTAAAGATTCATTAAGAACTAAAGAAAGCACCAATAAAAGTACAATAGGCATAGAGGTGGGAGAACTGGAAAGATACTAAAAAGGTCATCCAGCAGCTCAAAGTCGCAACTCCAAATCTGGCCTTCTACAGAGCAACCACAATTCATTAGCTGTTGCTATAGTCGTGAGTGCCTTGGGGAAAAGTCCCTGAACAACTGGTGATGGAGAAACATCTGCAGAACAGTTGTGCAAGAAAGGCAGCTCCCCAGTCTGCATGATTCCCAGGTATACACAGGGTCTCAGGGGTGACCAGTCCTCCTGAGCATATCAAATGCATGAAAAGGGGAGCAAAGATAACATGTGCCTGGTATGTGCAAATCCTTTCTTCAGTAATACACTAGCACTGTGTAAATGACCAGTCCTGCTCCTTCCATGGAGAAACCAAGGCTGGTTGCTACCACTGACCTAGGAAGTGTGAATGAACCTTTTGTTTGGAGAGAGATGAAAGGAAGCGTGCAAATGAAGCTTGTCTCCATCACCACGACAGATTTACTTCTTCAAGTGGCCTCAAGTAGCCTTGGAAAGGAAATCTGGAATGTTGTAACATTCATAAATATTTGACTGTTCTGTCTTACCTTGAAAACAGGCAGAAACTCTATCCTAAAGAAAGCACTCCCAGATTGAACAGTCATTTTGTTAAGCAGGCCATGACCTGGGGAACTAGGTATTGGTGACATTTAATCTGTATCTATATCTATGCACATGTGCAAACACACACAATAAAATGCAGTGGTTGTCCCAAGGAAAGCCTGGCAAGCATTTAAAAACAGAGCTTAATCTAAGCTTGGCTACTTAGACTTACAAATGAAGTCTTGTAAGTTTTAGAAACAAATCAGAAATATTTTAAACATGTTAGAGGCAATAAATCATTATTTCTCCTTTATTTTAGTTACCCCCAGAAATCTGAAATATTTTATTATTTTCATTAGAGCACAATATCCAGTGTTTTAGGTGTGTCCTATCTGATCTAACACCGATCATTTATGGCAAACTCCCACCTTTCACTCAGACTTCCCACCTCTACACCAGAGTTGAATTTGAGAAGAAACAAACAAGAAGTGCTTGTGGAGAGAATAGTGAATGGGTATTTTAAGATGCACCATGTAATGTGATCTACAACTTAAAATTTCCACCACTGAGCAGATCCAACACAAACCCCTTCTGCTCCTGTTGAGATGGAGTAATTCAGTACCTGTGGTGCTGCTGGCAGCTACAGAAAAGGAGAAAAAATAAATAAACTCAAGGAGTTTCCTTCTTGAGATACTAAAAAATCTGAGCACTCTCACCCAACATAAACCCCCTGACTTTCAATGGGTATGAACTGTATTTAAAACAGTTTGGTTGCTCAGCTAATGAAAGATGCTGATTCTTTAACTGAAAAAGATGTAATTTGGATCCACAGGAGATTTCCTCCACCAGCTGGTTTTGAATGCTGTGGTACTTTCTCCTCTGGGTATAATTAGATTGCTGTAACCTAAACAGCCCTTCTACTCCCATCACTTTAATGTCCCCCAAGATGATAAACAGCATTAAGGCCTCATTTCTGCAGCCTCTAGATCAAGAAATACGTATGATTACATGTATATCTTAAATGCTTTTCCTTGTGACCACAGAATGAGCAACAATTATTTCAGTGAAATGAATTGCAAAATCTGACACACTCTGCTTTAAGTCTTTCAAAACCATATTAACTCAGGAGCCACATCTTATTCAACATAGTGTGATACCAAGCTCAATGGAGCCAGGAACCAGTCTAGCCTTCATGTCAGTCAATAAGAATAATAAAGTGGAATGCCAAAAATGGAAAAACATTTGTTATATCTCAATTGCTTCTTTTACAAGAAAATATACTGTGCATTGAGTACCATGATAGATGTGCACAGATACTGAGTCTGCTTTTTCCAGTTCACAAGCATTTTAGTAAATCAATTTAAAAAACCCAAACAAGAAAACAATTTAAAAAGGAAATAAAGTAGAAAACTGTTTTTGTTTTTCCAGGACAAATGTCTTGAAATGTATTTGCAAAATTATTTTCATCAGTTAAATTATATATTAAATATTTTGTTCTTGAGTTTCTATATTCTTCTGTAATATACTCAGAAATTTTCTTTCGTAAAATAATAAAAATCAAAGTGCCTCACTTTTAATACATCATAAGGCATATTTGAATTTTCTGAGATACAGAAAACACTGGAGGATGAAGATACTTCCAGGATTTTTTTCCAAACTCAACCCAAATTACTATGGCATTGCAAAACAACATTTTTGGGCAAGAGAATTATTTCTACTTTTAGCATAATTATGCTGATTGAGTAGCACTGCAACTGAATCTGGTTGCTTTCAAGAATTCTCTCTGGAACAAAGGGAAAATATAAGTTACCTAAAAAACTGAAATTGTGTATCAAGAATAAAACGTAATGAGCACCTTAAATCTGTAACTGATGGTAATTACTTAAAGACACTATGGAACAAAATCCCCAACATATTAAAAACTGAACAAGGACACTAAGGAACTTCAACAGGGTTCCCTGAAAATTTTAGGATTTTGTTTTGCTGTTCTGTAGAAAAGCTTTGCTATTGCTTTCTGTTTAAAAGACAAGCAGCAAACTCTTCAAATACTTTTAAAAAGAAGTAAAATAGCAAAGGAGTAGCAAGAGCAGGAAATAAGAATTTGTTCTTTTGGACACTTTTAGTGAGATAATTGACTAAGTTGAAATATACAAAAGTGAGAAGATGTATATTCTACAACTGGTTTTGCATGGACATATATTTATATATGGGCTTTATATATGGGCATAGACACATATTGTATACACATGTATGTGCACACCCACAGTTTATACATAGGGTGTCTTTGAATTTTCACAGCTATTTTTTCAGTTATTTTCCTTTGCTATAATTTCACTAATGAAAGAGAAAACAAGCTCTTCTTTTCTGTTGCTTGTAAGATACACAGGTATCAAAGGCAGAGGAGGGGACTGAAAAAGAGGTAGAAAAGTTTCAGATAAAGATTAGAGAATACCCTAATTCTTCCATCTGAGCAGGAAAACTATTAAAAAATGGCTTCGTTTCAAGAGGAAGAAGCCTTTCAGATCAGTAAATCTATTTTTTCCCACAAAAGAATTGCTTTAGTGGTCTTTTAGGTCTTCAGAGTGCTATCCATCAGAACAGGCTCTGGGACAGAGTACTTGAATTCTTCACAAACACTGGACATGCAGCACAGGCTACACTGCAGGGCTGCAGAGATGAAGTGCAAGTTCTCCACCAAGCTGCAAAGATTATTCTGACAAAGAGCAAAGACAGATAAAGATGGAAATTTCCTCCAGCCAGAGCTCCAGCCCATCACAGAGATGTTGTTTCTTATTAACTAGAAGGGAACATAAGAGTCATGAACAATCCTGTTGTTGGGACATACAGTAAATTTCACATGAGATTAAAGAAAGTTGATTCATTAACTAGGTTTAGGTAGAAGGAGAACCAAAATGGTTAAGCAGTGGAAGACAAAGAGGAAATCACATTTCCTGAAGCAAGTTCACTAAAGTAATTTTGCTAAACACTCAAAAAATTTAATTGAACGAGTGAGAGATTCTGCAATAAATTAGGCATGCAATCAGAAAAGATTATTAAATCCGGACCCAAGAAAAGGAAATGCATTTAAGTTTCAGTTTCCTTCTGCTGTTAAAGTACTTGGCATTGCAATCACTCTTTTTTTTCCACTGCCATCTATGGTATTACAGAGTGCTCAGGATACAGGGGAAACAATAAAATCACAAGTTTAAGTAATTTCTTTTATCAGGTTAGGTGACTTTGGTTGAAAGAGCTAGTTTGGAATAGATCCTCAAAGAACAGGATATGCCATAGAATACTCACTGAGTAAAGAAGATCCTTAGGAAATGATTTTGTTTTCTTTCTGACATTATTCAGCATTAGTTGGTAAAATGGCTATTTACAGTAGTAAGCCAAGGGAGATTAAGTTCCTGCTTATAGAACTAGAAATACGTAATATTAATAGAAAACACCTCAAACAGTTTGAAAATTGACTATACTGAAAGATGTCAAAAAGTAGCCGTAAAAACTGAGAACCATCTGTGGTGGGAGCTTTTCCTAGAAAAAAAAATTATAGGGATTGGTAACGAGCCCAACACTAGTCAACATTTTCATCCATGATTTGGAAGTTCTTGAAATGCTGCCAATAAAATCCACATGCACGAGACAGACTGTCAGCATGATGAATTCTGAAGACATAGAGCCATCTGAACAGAACTGCCTTTTGAAACAAAGCAGGCAGGAACACACCAACACCCAGAGAGACTTTTGCAGATGGGGAGAGCAGGTAGAGCTCCTACAAGGTGAACCTTGATGCTCATTGCTGACCACTGATTGCGCTGCTCTCCTGGGCTAGATGTACAGGATACCTGGCTCAGTATCAGAGCATGGTGAGACTGAGCTGAGACCATCATGCACAGCTCCAGGGATGTGCCTTCAAATAAAGTATCTTCAGGAGCAACGTGACTCAAGAAAACTTGTGGCAGGTCACTCCAGTGTGGATTTTTTGATGTCTAATAGCAACTGAGCACACACACTCCTGCTTTTCCTTCATTAGGGCACTACCAGGATTCCCCTTCTCTTCCTGGCTGTGTGTGTTCAGGTAAAGTGCAACTTAAAGAGCTTTAAGACTCTTCGTCCCTTTATGAAATTAATGGAGAGGGAGAGGAGGGGCCCCAGGCAGACACACAAATGCACTTTCAGTACATAAGCCTTGTTTTCTTAAGAAACCATGAATAGAAAGAAGATCCACAGGATAATTCAAGGATCCAGAAACAAGCCTTGCAGCAGGAGATTTAAGTTGGTTGGTCAACGTAGTGTGAGATGCAGATGGACTGACTGCAGTTATGCACATCTTTGCTAGGAAAACTTGTGGAAACAGATTCCTGAGCTCAGCAGAGAAAGGCACAGCTCAGTTAGAAGTGAGATGAAACACATGCCAAACAGAGAGAAGGCACTTAATCTATTTATTTATTTAGTCAGTTGCAAGTAAAAACTACTGGAAGAGCTCTTTAAAAGGGAGGTGGAGAGAGATCACTCCATGTCCTTAAGATGATTCCAGATGCCATGAAGATAGATTTTACGGACCCCACACCACTGATTATCTGCAGGGCAGGAGCAGAGGACACTGTCCCACCTGGTTCTGTTATTTTTTGTGGCATCTGTTCATCTTAGGGCCACACTGATTCACACAGGATGCAACTCCACAGGGACTCCCATTGACTTTTACAGTCTCCCTGTTGTGGACTGGGACAGGGGGTGAAGAAAGTGTGACCAACCTCTACAGTGCCTCTGAACACAGCAGCTCAAGGTAGTTCAACAGCACCCAGAACCCTCCCACACGTGGTCTTTGACACTTCCTAAGTCTTTCTATCCTTCCCCCTTTATCCTCAACACAACCTGACCAGTGAAACATCAGCCTGGGGATGGAGGGCAGCTGAAAAGCATCTCCACTCCCATACACAAAGTCCTGCTAATACTCAGTGCTGCTCCTGTCAATACCATTACCTCTTTTTCTGATGTTTCAGAGGGAGGAAGATCAAGTTTTTTCCAGAGGAACACTGCAGAAACAGCACTCTGCTAAAGAATGGCTCTGATTTGTCACAGAAAAGGCCTCACAAACTGACAATTTTTGTTTGATTTTCTCTGGGCAGTGGGGGAAGGAACATATTTTCTCCTCCAAAAGCATTCAGCAAATTTGTACTGTGGTCAGCTAATTTTATTACTTCTCATAAATGTCTGTTCCTGTAATGCTCTCAAGGTATTTTCATAATTCTACCCTGGGAATTACAAATCAACTTTCTCTTTGATAAAGTAACCTGCAGTATTTTATTTTATTTTTTATGTTATGAACAGCTGAAAATGTATGACATCCCATAAAATGTCTGGGTTAGGCCTTTGAATATTGCTTCTTTTAAGGAGTCTTTTAGCATTGAAGCAGAGAAATACAGTCCTAGGATTGGAGTCTATTAAGCAAAAAGAGGAAAGGAAATCCTTAAAGCCCATGTCTAGAGTATCTTTAAAGTTGCTTTTCTGTATTCCAAAGGGATCTAACTTCCATTTAATTAAATTCTTGTTTAAGAAAAAAGAACCTGGATTATTTTATTTATTTATACATTTTTGCAGAAGTTTATGATGAAGTATATTAGGGAGGGGAGAGGAGAGACATGCTCCCCAAAGACAATACATATTTAAGTAATGAAGTATTTTACTAGAGAGCCTAAAAATTGGCCTCATGGCCTCAGAGGCAGAGCCACAGCGTCTCTCACATAGCAACAACTGCAAGCAGAGGAAAGAGCCCTCCCTCTACACTTAAACAAGCCAGGCTGCATTTTCATTTAATTACCTCTGAAATCACAGGCTGGGGAGCATTGCTGAGGTACTCGGCCAGTTTTCTGTCATGCAGTTGTTATGAGAATTTTACAAGGCTAATTTTGACTTTTTTTGATCACTTTTATATCTAATCCTGACTTCAGGCAGTACCACATCTGTTTGTAAACAGGAGAGGCTGTATACAGAGTTAGCCAGCATTTCTTTTACGACATTTAGTGATATAAATGACACCCAAAGGATTTTATATTTTAAATTCAAGAAGCAAACCATTTTCCCCAGTAGTAACTCTGGATCATGATTGACTCAGTATCTCTGCACTTGGAGAAATAATAGGAAAAAAAAAGACATATGTCCCAGAGGAGCATTTCTCAGCATAACCTTCCAACTCTCCCTGCGTCAGAGAATTGCTGAACCAGGGGTTACACTTCAATCATAACTTTAATGAGCCACTGGTGAGCTTATCTTCTGTGCATGCGTCAGAACTTTCTGTGGAACCACTAGAAAGAGCTATTAACACAAGAGGGTTCACTAGCTCCCTCCTTTCTTGACACAGCTGTCCCAAAGCAGCAATGGTCACAGACCATGTTCTCCTCTTTCGCTGAAGTTTGCATAAAGAGTGTAAGAGCTAAAACTTCTTCAGATTCCCATAAAAGATTATTCTCTTCTGTTTAAGACTCAAGATGCTTATGATATCAGAACTAGCAATAGCTCCCTCTGTCACCTATATTTAAGGGGACGGTGGTTACCTGGCTCCTCACAACACAGTCCCACAACTACAGCAAAGTCCAAGGACACTTCACCACCCTGACCCCTTGCCCAGCCCTAATGAATATACTACAGACACAGTTTTTCAAGTATAAATATCTTAATAGTATAATTTCTGGTGCAGTACCTACTTAAAGGTTCACAACTCCATGAGAATAATGTCCTTTAAAAGTGCCACCGATCCAACCAAGCCTCCTTGGTTTGGCATCCATCACCACCAGTTGCGTCGACCGTATCAGAAGAGAAAAAAATGCCCATTTGTCAAATGCTGAGAGTGGAAACACTCTGCAATCAAGCAAATCTTTGACTGAGGGATGATTGGAAAATTTCTAAAAGCCTTTGGACTAAAAGGAAAACTAAGGATACAGGCACACACAGAGTTTTGAGAAAAGGAAGGGAATGCTTTCAACACGCCTGTTCAGAGGCTTCCTCTCTGAGGCTGCAGACACGCCTGCACATGCCAGGCAGGTTAACAGGGCAGTTAACAGGACATCAGGTACTCAGCACCACAACGTGCTCAGGGAGACCTCAGGGAGACTGAGAAGACAACATGCTCTCCCCACTGCTCTCAGATTGCTTTTTAAGAGTGATGTAGACATTTCCTATAAATCTGAGTTAACCCTATAAGCCTGGGGAGCCAGAGTCCCAGACTCGGCTCAGGACTAACAAGGTCTCTGCAGCATTAGCTCATTCTAAACAATCAAACCTGTTTCTCGAAACATTTGTGAAAATTTATGAGGCTCTGGTGGGTGGGAACCTGAAATAGATACTGTGCTCTTCTTTTCAGTGTAAGGATGATTTATGCTGCCAGGCAGCTCCTTGGCATGAAGCCAGAACAGATCGATCAGATGTGAGTAACAAATGTTGTAAAACTGAGTAAACCAAATGCAACTTGAGCACGTGGGCCCTGATGGTGAACAACAGGTGCATAACATAATTATAAGCAAGGAGGAAAACAAGAGGTATGTACACAAACAAACCTCCCAAAGATTGCACTCATTCCCATAAATCACTGTGACAACCACAATATCAACCAGGAATAAGGGAAAAAAAAAAGGAAAGAAAAATAAAGGAAAAAGAGGGAGATACATGCATGGAAAAAATATCATAGCAGATAGAACAACAGAACAACAGAATTGGAAGCAGCCGTGTTAATCCCTCATGGACTATCTCACCATAATGATTATTTATTCCTTACAAATGGGAATTCTAATCTGCTGATTTTGTGGTTGCATTTTTGTGGCTTAACATTCCACATGTCAGAAGAAACATCGGCCTCCCCACCCTGCCTAAATCCTCCCCTGGTTAAATTGATCACATGTGTGACACACAAACTGAATGGCCACATGCAAACATCTCATCTCTGATGGGCTGAATCCTGTTTATCCTTAAAATAAAAGGGAGTCCAATCATCCTATCCTCACTTCTACAATGTGAATTTCTTTCTAAAATGCCACTGGAATAATTGTGTCCACCACAAAAAAATTCCACGGAAAAAAAAACCCATAAGAAAACATCATAACATTATCCTGGATCCCAGCAGCTACTTACTAGACATTCTTTTATCTAAACAACCAAAAAACCCCCCAAAACACTCCCTCCCTGAACATACACATGTAAGAGATTTAGATGTGATTTGAGTGGTGTTCTACTGTCCATTGCTTTGTAGCCAGGACAGCACCCTGGAGCTCAGTCTTTCAATGAATCCAGAATTTGCCTCTCTACAATTAGACACCTGGCTTATTTGATTCCAAAATGATGAGAACCACAGGATCAGCACCATTCAAAACCTTTCTTGCAGCTCATGATACCAAGCCCCACCAACCTCACCAAGACCTACAACACTACAGATTATTCCATGGTAATTTCTCCTACCAGGAGTACCCAGGTTCGTCTCAGCATAGACTGGAGGATGCTCAGCGTCCTTAGAGGAACATTACAGATAAATTAACTTTCTGTGGAGCTTGTTTGGGTGGGGAAGGCTTTCACACATTTTGTTGTTGATGATGCAGAGCAAAGCTCACTTAGATATCCTGCTATCAGACAGTGTCTTGCCCCTCTGGGATGAGCAATGCAATGCCTGGCTCTGCTTTCCCACACCCTCTGAAGCATGAAAGAAAAAAATATCTCTATTGCTCTCAGGTTTGGTAATGTAGCATAATAAAACAATTTTAATAGAAAGCAGCCTCCCAAGAATCACAGAATCACAGAAGATCCATGAACTGACTTCCCCACACACACTGCTCGCACTTCTGGTCTTTACCACACAGACTGGTGGCTTTTCCTGAGCTTTGAGCCACATCAACTTCACAAAAGCCACAGAAAAGCTCCAGCTCTGTGCTTCCCTGGTCTCATCTTGTGAACCTGCCTTCCCAAAAAGCTGCCAAACTGATGGAGAGGTCTGACAAAACTGACACCAGGTGCCTCCTGTGCCCAGGTCAGCCAGGACAGGCTGATGGGATCGCTATCCCACGAGCTCTTACAGCTGGAGGCTCCATCAGCATGTGATATTAAAGTGCAGCTGATGGTGCAGGAGGGTGTGCCAAATAGCTGAATTGCAGCCCTCCTCTAACATACCAAATAACAAGGCAAACTCAAACTAAATTAGAAGGCAAACGGTGGATTAAGTAATATAACAATCATCATATGTAATAAATCTGGTATTTTACTGCACCAGGATGTTAGTAATGAAAACAATCCTTCCACTGCTCAGCCTCGTAAACCCACCAAAGAAAGTGTGTTCGTCAGATCCCTCTGTCCTATCATCGAGGGAATGGTTTATAGCAGCAGGCCACATGAAAATGAGAGTAAAGATAAAGACAAGTACAAAGTAGGTTAAAACACTCCCAAATTAGCTGTCTGCCTACAGTTACATCAATCAGAGCATTTCCGGCCCAGCTGGTACTCAGCTGCTGGAGGACGTGGAGAAAGATGATGAATCAGAATAACAGCAATTTATTGATTAGAAGTTGCACTTCATTAGAACAATTTGCTATTAAATTCCACAGTGCTTTTCTCTTGCAGACCTAAACAGCTATTAATTTTCACAATGCACATTGAATCTGTCTAATTATTTAATTAATTAATTATTAAAGTGATATTTTTCTTCTGGGAAATGCTGTCACTGCTACAAAACATTTTGCAGATTATGTTGGTTTTGACAAAATTATTGAACAAGAAAATTCTATTTCAATCAGTTGGGCACCATAATGTCACTGTTAGAATTCTCATAATTTCTAATAGCATTATGTTACTTTTGGAATAGTACTCACTTTTGCATGACATGTTATTTTAAACTATTAATATCAATGTTAAAATTATTCCACACATCATACTGTTGCATGATGGCCAATCTGCTGCCTTCAGTGCTTGGCAGGGTTTGGTCATCCTCAAGAGGGAAACAAAGTCAGGTTTCCACTGAGGTTCATTTTGGAGCACGCTGGAATTTCTGTTCCAAAACCTTTTAAGCATTGCTTTTTTCATTCATCTTAAGAGTACACATTTCTTTCCTGGGAAAAAGCAGGAAGAGAAATCCCACTTTTCAACATTCTGTGTGTGTGGTGATGAGCTACAGGCAGTGAAGAACAAGCACACAGAAGAGTGAGGCTTTGGCTCCTGGTGAAGCAGTTTCCCTTCATGTACTACTGATAGTCACCATGAACTCTCTTTACCTTCAGTGCCGAGGAAAGCACAGCGGCCATCTCAAAGCTGGGGACAAAACAGAGTAAAGGAACATGGGCAGCACTTAGTCTTATTTAGACAATGATGAAACTACACAACTCTCCGACCAAGACAGAGCTTACCAGTTTCTTTATTTGCCCTGGCATTGTCTTCTACCATGTCATGTGGTAGAGCTGTTTCACAAATGTAAAGAAAGGGTCTGTGAGTGAATCTGAAAGCTGCTACCCTGAGTGTCAGAAGATATGTAAACTCCAGAGCAGGTCCAACAAAATCTTCTGTAATGTTGCCTTCATATTGCAAATGCATCAATCATAGAAATTATGCTGTGACATGTCAGCTGCTTTATTCTCTTTATAGTGCTTCTCTTTTCAATAATTTGTATCATTAGTGGGAAAGAAATGCCCCTGAACAACCTGCCCACTGCAAAAATCACACTGCCTGACTATGCAGGAGGGAAACTCCTGTGGTGAATACAGCAAAAGTAAGGACCCAGTTAAAAATGAGAGGTAAAAAGGTGATAAAATTTCTTATCAGCCATAGCACCACAGGAAAAAACTCAGTATAATGCCTGTGTTTCAAAATGGGAACTGTGCAAGGGGAACTGGTGCAGAATCAGTGCTGAGCAAATTATGAAACTGGGTTACAAATGAAGACTAGATAATTGCAGAGGGTAATTTAATACAGCTACAGTCAGCTATTTGCCAGAGACCGAAAGCTCAATAAACAACCCTATCTGGTTTATTGTTAACTTATTTTCTTTTTTTTTTGCCCAGGTGTTTTTGTTCACCCGCTCAGCCTCCAGCAATCAGGCAAGAAAACACTTAAAAAAAAACCTAGTCAAAATACCATCTAAAATTGTAAAAAAAAAAAAAAAAAAAAAAGTCCAGGGAGTTCACTGGGTTCATGGGAAAAAGGTGAAACACATGTAAAGACACCGTGGAGATCTGCAGAAGTAAACTGGCCATCACCCTACAAAATTAGATCCAGGCAGCTCCCACTGCAGCCCCTTTTTCAGAGTGTGGAGCAGATGTTGGGAGGAACTCAACTGGTGTGGTGCAGCAGTGAGGGAGAAGCTGCAGAAAGGAAAATAAGTCTACAGCAAAGAAACAACAAGGCTCTGAGGAAAAAAACCACAAACAAGTAAACCCCAAATCCCAACCTTTAATCCATAGCTGGCCTGAAAATGATTTTTCCAACCATTCTTTAAACAAACAAATATTCGTTTCTAGTTCCAGGCACAGGTGTTACAGAGTAGGCCATTTTTTAGGAAAAGATTTTAGACATATTCCCTGTCCCCTCATGAAAGCTTCCCCAAGAATCTCCCCTCCAGATTCTGTTTAATGAGTTATTGGACTTTCCAATTTTAGAAAGGGGGGTGGGGGGAAAATCTAAATTATTTGTAAAAAGAGGTTTTTGTTATTCGTTTAGGCAAGAATATTTTTGTTTAAAAAAAAAAAAACAAAAACCCCAAAAAAAAAACAAAAACAAAAAACTCTTTCTCTTCTCATTTCCTGACATTGTAGGTTCAAAACATCAACTGACAGGACAGAAAAGCTGCTTTATGATTTCCAGAGAAAGCTTTGGTTTTATACTAGTGGGGCCACAGGATCTGGAAGAGCAGAAGCAGGAATCCCAGAGCAAGACAAGGTATCTGCTCAATGTCTTACATTCCCATGATGGGCTGCCCAGCAGGTAAGTGGCTTCTTTAAGCAAAATGTGCACAAACACCTGTTAGCAAGAAAATAAAACCAACCACAGCAAAAGGATATGCATGAGGCCTGAAAAAACTGCTTTAAAACTCTTATTTTCTAGGATTACCAAGCACTTGTCTATAGTATATTAGACTGTGAGAGGGTGGAGTCACTCATGGCATGCTCCATTAAAGGCCATCAAGGCAGACTAACTGGTTAGGGCCAGAGACTGTCAGTGCAAGGTCAGTAACACAGGGCTGGAATTTTGTGGTTGAGTCATAAAATGTGAACTGTAATCCCTGTTCAGGATGTGACCTTGCCCCTGATCCAGCTGTCAGCACGGTGACGGGAATTCAGAGTTTTTAGGAAGCCCTGCCAGGCCCAAAGCATGCTGCTGCAGACCACTGCAGAGCTTCCTGTCCCCTCTAGGAGGAGGTTCCAAACACACTCCAAGAAATCCCCATGGCCCTGGGATGCCTGTGCCAAGCAGAGCCGTGGTTACTCCCCCCATCTCACCACAGCCTGCTGAAAAGGGAGCCCTCAACTGCTGCCAGAGATAAGAACATAATCCATGTTCAAGTGTGGTTAAGACATTTCTTCCTGGCAGGATTTCTTCCACTATTTTCGCACAACAGGACAGACCAACTCTGTCCAGGCTTGAGTTACTGATGATATGCACAGTGAAGGTAAAAAACCCAAATGTGATGAACATCACATGTTTTTACAATGACATTGAGACATCTTCCCCTCTGGGAAAGGCTCATACAGTGGGGCCTGCTCCCTGAGGAGAGGAAACATCTTCCTGCACCACTACACCTGGGATCAGGGTCCATGAACAGAAGAAGCACAGCAGGTCCAAAATGAAGCCTAGGAAGTTTTCAGCCACACAGCCCAAATCCCTGATTTTCACCAAACACTCATTTTAAATGGCAAGAAAGGGAGGATTAAAAACAAGCAAGAACTCTATTAACACATGCAAATGTCAGTAAACTAATGAGATTCCAAAACTACCTTGCTCCCAGAAAGAAATTACCCAAATCAGGTCAATCTGAATAATAATGAGATAACATTTTCTCCTCATGGGAGGCCAAGCCTACACACGTGAAGCCGTTTACAGCCCTCTTGTCTGAATGACCACATCAACCTAATAAACTTCTGTTACATCAATATTGTTCCTGTCACTGCACTTAGCATAATTAATGCAGATGCAATCAGGATGGAGAGCAAAACACTCTCTGCAAGCACCCCCCCAGTGCTGCAGTCAGGCTGGCATTTTGAAAGTGGATTTAATCAAATGTTAATCAGGACAGAAAAAGTTCAGGCAGGTGCAGCCGCAAATAATCCAACAGGATTAAGGATGTCTGGGTGGCTGATTACCCTGCAGCACAGGAAATGCACATCGTGAGGAGGATGACAATATGTTTCCATCTTCTCCTTAAACAAGGGGCATTGTAATTACTTGAATATTTATTTTTCCAAAGGGAAGCATTTGAAATATTTTGCAACATGTGACCTACCACCTCTCTTCTCCTTTGCAAAACAAGCTGAAGTTGGAGTGACCTGGTCAAAATGAATTTGTATAAGTATTTTCTCCTGCAGTCACCTGTTTGCATTATCGTTTAATGAAATTCTATTATTAAATGTATGTTATTTTCCCCTTCAGTAACTTAATATCAGTAATGATAAGGTACAGCCACATTCAAGAGTTTCCCTGCAAGTCTGGTGCTCCAGGGAACACTGTGGATGCTGCCACAGTTTTGCTAGCACATAGGAAGGAGCTTTTAACAAGTCTGAGCTCCTACAGAGACCAGGGCGAGAGGAGTGGTATGTGCAAAGCCCAACATGCAGGTTTGGGGCAGCCCCTGGGTCCCTGCTCAGTATTTATCCACTGCACAAGACAAAGCTTGGGGACCTTTTAGCTCTGGACACCACTGGGGCTGGTCTATGTCACCAGCTTTACAGCCTGCTCCTTTGCTCGTTATCAGTCCAGGAGGGAAATGCCAATGGAATAACTCTGGCTGGAGCTGAAACTGAGCAAGAAAAGCTCATTTAGCAAAAGCGCCAAGGGAGGGAGGGAGTGGGGCTGGAGGGGCACACGGACAAGTGTTCCCATTCAGATGCCAAAACACACGTGAACAGACAATTTATTTACATTAGCATTTTCTGGAAGAAGAAATGGAAGGGGGAGAGGCTGGCTCCACTGTGCATTCTCATGTCCTGTCTCAGCAGATGGAAGCTGCTGCGCCCTGTGCTGTATCCCCTTGGCACCACACCACTGCCTGAGGGCAAGGGGCCTGAGCATCCTGAACAGAACATCACAGCACCATGGAGCCCTTCCTATCTGAGGCCACCTTGCTGTTGGTCCAACCAATCCCACCACTGGCCTCTCCATGGCCAGGCAGGCTCTTGCTGGAGAACCAGCACCACCTTCAGCCCAGGTGGAGCTTGGCCTGCAGCCTCTGTTGCAGGGTGGGATGCAAAGCTACCAGGCTTCATCCCAGAAGGCTTTTGGATGCTTCCAGTGCATCTCTCCAGCCCATTGACAAGGGGAGATGAAAGGAAGCCCTGCAAACTGGAGGATGTAACAGTTACTGAATGGGAACTGAAATGTAAGGATGCCAGCAATTCCCACAGCCACATAGCCTGCACCTGAATGAGTACCTGCAAATGGCCTCAGAATCACAGGCCTTGGCTCTAGAGCTCAGCTTCAAGCTTCCCTCAGCTTGAGGGTGCTCAGGTTTGCAGCTCCAAGCTTAGGGCTACCTGAGCTAACTAAAGCAAAGGAAAGGCACAAATCACCCTATTAGAGCTCTTACCAGTGGGATGCAGATGAGTCTTTAAAAGGGAAAACAGAGCCAGAAAGCTCTCAGTGTGATTTGGATAAACCTGCAGTGGCTACATTTATGGAAAAACTCCTTACACAAAATTTGAGGACACTGTCCAGTAGACCCAAGACAAGTTCAGACTAAAAGAACAAGCTGCATTTCAAAGGTGGTGGGAATTCATGCTATTTCACCTCTCCAAGGCACGAGCTTATCTTGGATGTATCACAGAACGGAACAGCTAAACAGTGCCATGTGGCTGATAATGAAGAGCCAAGAAACCAGACTGATGTCTGGATGCTAAGCATCTCACAGGCCCAGAAGGATGAAAAATAGCTTTTCATGTGGACTTGTAACTAATTTTTTACATGTGATATTGTAAAATTGAAGTTTAAGATAAAAAACACCATTATATAATTATAAACTAGGCCTGCTCATGTTGCTCCAGTAAAGGAATGTAAAACTTTTAACTGAACTTCCTTCACAAAATACATTTTTTATCTATAAATAATTTTAATTTTAAACAAATGAAATTTTCCTAGAGAAAATTATTACCTGAAATTTTATGCATCAGGTCTTGTTTTCAGTTTGCAAAAAAGACTTTTTTAGAAGAAAAAAAAATAAAACGACCGAAAAATCCCAAGTTCCCTATTAGACTTTAAATTTAGTATCTGAAACAAATTCGGGACTTAGTGCTCCCTGTCTGATCTCACAAACTGCTGAACTCAGCTCCATAAAAATCAGGATGTCTATTCCTGAGAGAACTCCTTGTAAATCCTTAAACCTACTGGGGACTGGACAGGTGAGCTAAGTAATGAGCATGGGGATTTTTCATGTAATTTTTCTCCATGTTTCCCAAACTCAAAATACCTCAGGGTTCCCAATCTTCTTAGTTAGCTCAGAGACACACAAAGGTGCAGAAACAGCTGACTGGAGAGAATGGGAACCAGAACAAACTGAACTGGAAACTGGTGCCATGAGGAGTCCCATGATCCATGGCTGTGGTGAAGCCTGTGAGCATTCCCTGGGCTAATTCTGGCTCACACCAAGCTGCCCCATAGAGCCAACAGCACCTGGTCCCTGGAAATAATACACATCATAAATGTGAAATATTTACTAGGGTGACCAGCCTGAAAAGAGGCTAAACTTCCAGCACACTCAGCCCCTTACAAAATCAAGATCAGGAAGTCTGATTGCAGCAGTTCTCTTACCAATCTTACAGGAAACCAGTTAAAATTGCGATTTAAGGAAGTTCCAGGGATGGATGTGCAAACCTACATCCATCCCTGGAAGTGGTCAAGGCCAGGTTGGATGGGGTCTATGGAAAGAGATGGCAGGGGAGCTTGGGACAAGATGATCTTCAGGGTTCCTTTCAACCTAAACCACCCTGTGATTCTACGATCCATCTTATCCAGCAAAGCCCATGAGCACGTTAAACTTCAAGCAATGTTTATGTCAAAATGAATCCAAGTTGAAGGTAAGCATATGTGTAGCAGGTGTTGAGGAGAGTCAGCAAAGAGGAAAGGACATCTGTCCTGAGAATGGAATGTTTCTCATTTTATAGTCACTCCCAACATCCAGAGATGTAGGTCTTGCCTCTGATTTTAGCTACTCCTCTATACTACTTAGTTTATAAATGAGTAATTGCTACTAAAATAGAACTGCTGATTTTTTTAAATTTTTTTTTTTGCCACAGCTGCATCTGTTACCCAAGTGTACAAACATTGTGCTAACAAGATCACCTGACCCAGGTCTGCTTTTTATCACAGCAAACATGTTACAGATCTATAATCACAACCATGCCTCTCAACATGATTTGTGGGAACTCTGTTAACTGTTCATACTAAAAATAGTCTTATTCTTTTAAATTTAGCAGCATCACAATATCCCATGAGATTGTCAGTGCTGGATTCTTGAGCATTCAGGGCACTGCAGTTACTGGGAAGTTGAATAGAAGTTTGGGTTCATATTCCTTGATACACTGCAAGAGCCCACCCAAGCTCTTCTTTTTCTGGGCTGTGCTGTCAGCTTGTAGCTGATTTTGGGTACATGGGAAGGGTCCATCAGGGACAGGCTGAGCCCACCAGACAAACACCATGGCAGCTCTGTAGGATCCTTTCCCTGATCCCCTCCCAGCCTCCAGCCTTTTGCAGCTCAGCAGCTTCCCGAGCGAAGCGAAATCTTTGGATCCAGTAATTCTCAGAGGATTTACTTCCAATCCAACACCAGACAGAGCTGGGTTGGACTTAACAGCCTTTATATTTTTTTTTGTGAGAAATTTTACAGTTCAATAACACCTGGCAACTGTGGCATTAGGAAATGCAGGTGTTATCTTAATTTTTATGTAGTTATATACACACACAGAGAGAAATATAATACAATATGTTAGAAAGATGTGTTTTGTTTGGAGGGGTGCAAATCCTCAGCTGTGAGCAGCAGCAATGGCACAGGAACAGTTAAGGCCATAACTGGACTTCAGAACACCCACGATCAGTTCCTAAATCTGCCACAGATTTTCTGGTTTGCTTTGGGCACATTAATTGAGTCTCTTATCTGTCAACTAAGAAGAATTATGCTGGTTTGTTCCCCTCATGAGATCCATGGGGTGTACCAATTCCCAGCCCAGATTTTGCCTAAGTTTAGGTATTCAACCACAGCACTTTACCAAAGGTTCCATTAAAGTCAGTGCCGAGAGACAGATGCTGTGAGAGTGAGACCAATCTCCTAAGAGAGCTGTAGTTTTCTCTGGAGAGGTTTACTTCCTACCTGACACAGTCAGGAGAAATCCTGTAATGTCTGAATAACTAATATAATTTGCTGAAGTACCTGGAGTCAGCTACCATGAATATCCAGGTCTTAGCATTTAAAACAATGAGCTGATATAAAGAAAATTTCCAGTAACAGCATGGAACAACTGCATCCCACCTGCTGAGCCACAGCCCAGGGTAACTATCACTTGGATATGCATTTATGGCTGTGCCTGAGGAAAGCAGATGTGAAACCCACAGGCCAAATGCATCCAGATGCAAACCACTGGCCTTTCCAGCATCACACTGACTTTCCCATTGACAGTTCCATCAAACTTTTGCCCTGCATGGAGGTTATAACCTGCAGCTTCTACATCAATTATATTTATATTACAATAACTCACCTTCTGAAAGATTTTAATTCATTTAATAAAACTTTTAAATAAGCACTTTGGTGCAGCTTAGGTTCATTCCAGCTTAGGTATACAGTCAAATCCTATACATACAATCTAAGTGTTTTTTAAAAATTCTCTTTCATACTCACACACATCCTCATACACTTTTACACACTCTTGCACACTCTCTTGCTCTAACAAGAGCCCAGCTACTTTCTGTGAAGTCCATGGGTAAGGCACAGATTGATGTTACATTCTCTGCTCTGCTGTTCATCTGTAGCATAGCCTGTTTATCTCCCAGAGTGTGTTTTGCAACAGCCATAAACCTCACGTCAGCAAGAAGCATCTGAGCAATGCTTGGACAGGGAATTGTAAGCAGCCATGGCAAACAGCAGCCGCCTGGCTCATGTCCCACTGCTCTTCCATTTGAGCAGCTCAGTTCTTTGGTGGCCACTTAGAGTTGTACTTTATTTATATAGTGCTGCTAAACCTCATCTTTATTTGTTCATGTAAATTGCCTGAGTAGCCCTGGACTTGGAAGGGAAACACATTTTCTTCCCTGACAAAGAAACAGATGATCTCACTGGCAAACGGGACACATACGGCATTGTGTTTGCTTTAGAGTAAGCTTGCTTACCAATCAAGCCACTTGACTTATCAAGCTTTTTTGCCCCCTCCTCTATCATTGGGAAGTCTCCTGTCAATGAGAAGAGGATGTCCCTTCTCCACCTCGTGCCATTTCCCATTCCCCTGCCGTAGGGTTGGTGCCCTGGTTGCCATGGCAGAGCTTTTAAGCGTGGTGCTGACAGGTCACACGCTGAAGAGATCTGATCCTGCCATAATGCTCATGGAAATCAATAGGATTCATTCCTCCTAATGAAGGCATGAACCTGCAAGACAGACTGTCCCTTTGTGCTCAGTGAATGTATAAAAGGTCTCTAAAGCCAGGCTTGCACTGAAATTCAGACAGGTTTTCAAAACTGCTAAGAGCTCAGGCCCATTGAAAGTCCAGCCCTCAGCACAACCTCTGGTTATGGAGCACTTAACATCTATTTGATCAAAGAGTCTAACTGTCTCAAGATTTTGGTTACATGGAAATCTGTCCCTTGGTACTGCATGTACTGAATCCTAAGATTCAGTATCCAAAGTCCTCCAATTAAATCTGCTGCAATAGATGATGCACAGTAATCTGCTATTGGAGAATGCTTCTGGAATAACTCTTCCCAGGCATGCTCCAGCCATCACCAGCCTCTTGCAGAAAGTATTCCAAAAGGAAGTTAAACTCAATTAATGGACATAAGCTTCTGTTTTCCATATCCCAAATGAATCTAGCCGCCACCAGGCAACTAGCTATTTGCAACAGAAAAATGTAAAGTCTCATGGCATAAAATACTGATATGACTATATTGTGTTTGGCACTGGAAGGGGCTGCCCTCGGAGATGGTGGAGTCACTGTCTCTGGAAGGAACCTGTCCCTTATATTCCTACAAGGACACACCATGGATTGGCATTCTGGAGTGAGGGACCACCTTGTCACAAGGTTGTCTTTCAGCTCTTCCCAGGAGACTCTGGTCCTTAATGGACAAATGGCCACTCATGACTTCCCAAACTGTGGAAGCCTCATCCTGCCATTTAACTCCACAACTTTTCTCAGCAACTCTTTTTAAGTTTGGACAATCTTTTCAGTGCACAAAACATAAGGTAACCTTACAAGCAATCTTTGCTGAATTTTCTCTGTTGAAGCTGATATCTATCTGATTTTAAAAGGACAGTAAGTCAATTGAATGACAGAGTGGAAGAAATCATGGAATCATCACTAGTCTGAGCCCTGATTATCCAAAAGCACAATCACATACACAGAATAATTTCAAATACAGTTCTCTGTTTACAGAACACGTGACCACAAGTGCTTCTCTCCTAATTCATGACCTGTTGCTGTGACACTCCACACAACCTCTGTTCCTTGCTGTTATTAATTAGCAGGACAGTTTTCAGCCCGGGGACTGCTGCCATGAGTGTTACCACAGCAATGAGCTAACACATTTGGAGACTCAAATGAATTGCACATGCTACCTGGTAGTACCATTAGAATCCGGGGCTTTTTACAGCTTTTTCTCCCTTTTATTTCCTCTTCTCAAGAATAGACTTTCTGGCAGTTGTAGACCTGTTGATAAAACCATGCAAAGTCTGTTCATGTGGAGGAGTGCAGAAAGGAACCTTTTTTAAGAGCTTGCACAGTTGAGTACACAGTGTTATCTCTATCCATGTGCTGATTCACTTGTTTATCTGGGTTATCCCAGCCATAAAAATATCTGTGAACACACAGGAATCTTGTGCTTGTTTAAATGGCAGCACAAAAAATCTACTAGAGAGGGGACAGGACCCACAGATCCCCAAAGCATACAGTATGTGCCAGCTCTCCTGAAGGTACTGAAAGTAATTCTGCAGATCTAAACAAACCCCAGCACAAAATCTCCACTGCAGCTGTTCTTCCACAACACTGGGAAGCATCACCCCCAAATATCTTTCTGACAGGCAATGTTACGGTCCCTCAAATTCATCTCGCTGTCCTTTATTGTGCTGCAGTATTCAAGAGAGAAGGTAGAGAGCAAAACTCCCCACTCCTCTGCATATGAGTTATTGTGCAATGACTCAGAGGCAGAGCTCGTAACATTCCTTTTATACATCCGCCTCAGCTTAAACCTGTTCCTGGGGTTATCTGTGCAATGCAGGGAGGAGCAGTGTGAAAACAGCTGTGGGATATGGTTGGGTGCACAGGGATGAAGGGTTTCCTTCCCTGGCACCAGTTGTGCTGTACATGCATGTGAGCCCTGGACAAAGCTAACCAAAGCCAACAGCCAAGTCCTCTCAGGCACACAGTTCACCCACAATATCGGCCGAGAGAGAGCAATCAGCTGAGAACACATTCTGCTGCACTATTTCAGCTGTGTGCTTCAGCAATCCTGACTGATCATCCACCCAGGGGAAAAGGAAGGAAAAAAATGGAGTAAGAAATTCCTACAACATCTGAACTGAATATATAGCTGTTGGCAGCTTTTGGTTTTGTGTTTTACCCTGAGCTTTCACTGGCAAGAGACAGTAAATTCACAAGCTTTTTCCTAGGAACCCAAGAGAGGAGGGAGTCTGCTTGACAGAGTTATATCTCTGGCAAGGAGCAGTGCTGATAATCACTTTCACTGGAGATGCTGTAAAGTGGCTCATAACTCATTTCTTTTGTACAATAAATGCAGGACAATTAAATCCAGCACTCTTCGATACTGTGCACAGAATTGTGGGACAATCCATCACTGTCTGCTTATACACAACAGCATAGAATGAACCCACCCAAAACAAAGAAGAAAAAAAGCAAATGTGCTTGGGTAAAGTGTCTCATCACATTTTCCCACAGTCGCAGTAATCCAAGGCTGTAACTAGACTGCACTTAGCACAGCTCCTTCCCTTTTAAGACTCAGATTTTATTTGCCTGTGTTCATTTCCCCTTTCTCAGCCAGCAGGAAGAGATTTTGAACACAATTGTGTTTGTATTTTGTTAATACAAGACCTGTGCCCGTGCCATACTGGACTGGTACTCAGCCTCCTCCCTGCTGGGACCCAATCAGGAATCTCCTTCGTTTCAGCCAGATTTTGGCAAAGCCTCTTTGATTTGTCCTGCATATCCAGTGGAAGGAGATGAGGAGCTGGGAGCCTGCCGGGCCCGAGAATCCTAAACACTTAATTTTAGTAGAAAATATCATTAAAATCCAAGTATTTTTTTCCTGATCAGTGTAACCAGCAAAGTGTGTTTTTCCTACAGATCCATGCTTGGAGAATGAGCTCCTTTTCCAATACCTAGGAAAGAGTGAGTTTCAGTTTATATCACAGCTATTTTCCTGAATGGCAACATTACCAGAAGTTTCCTCCTCTTGCCAAAGCTACCTCTTTCCAAGTAGGAACACAACCACAGGAACTTCCACCTTCAATAAAATTCCAGGGAAACCAGCCTATGGGTTGCAGAGTTCCTAGCAGAGATGAGTAGAGCTAGGCTATTTCCTCTGATGGAAACTGGAACTAAGTCTCCCCCCTGACTATACCAAGTTTGAGGGCTCTCATCCCCCTGCTGTTTCACTTCCCAGCCTGTCGTGACTGACCTCCCCTAAAGCTGCCCAGATCTGTGCAAGAAAGCTCTCAAACTTAACACATGGTCCTTAATGGCTTTTTGAGGAAATCACAGATTTTAACAAAAAGTCAATCTAAGGCAGCAGTCCTTAAGAGCTTGTTGAGACCTCAGCCAACATTGCCACAGGCAATGGTCTTCAAACAGATCTCAAACCTGACCTTTTCAAGTGAGATGTTTTTGTCAGACCCAAAGAGGAGAAATAAACGATTCAGGGCCACACAAGGCTCTGTCATACAGGTCTGAAACCAGGCTAACAGGATATGATAACCAGGAGATGAAAAACAGTAATGGGAAATGTACAGCATTTAATGCTTGAAAGCATTAAAAAGAGAAAAAATAAAGTTTATGCAAATGTATTTCAGTCTGCCTTGTTTGCAAACTGTTTGCTTTGTGCTGTTTGCCATTCTTGGGCTGCAATTAGACATCAGCATCCCTTGGACTGTTCATACAGTGACTAAGATTTAGAACAAAATCAAAAAGAATAACAAATAGGACAGCAACTAATGAGAATAAAAGCACATCCACAAGCCAGTAACTTTGTGTTCATCAGAACAGTGATACAGAAGAACAATTGCTTTCTGCCAAAGTGACATAATCACACTCTCTTTATGGATGGCAAGGACCAAAAGAAGAAAAAATAAATTTTTTAATGTTATTTCTTACACAAAACAAATTCTTCAAGATGTGTTTACATGTCGAATCTATAAAAATGAAAAAAAAACCCCAAACATTTGAGGAAGTCAGATTTGTTTAATTAAATATTCTACAGGAAGAAATTATTAAAGAAATGATTGAAACCATTTGGTATCCTCAAGTTGTGCAATATTTACACTGCATAAATATGGCAATTTCATTTTAAACTTGCTTCCAAAAACCATGATGCTTACAGGATCCTGCTGTCTCTTTGTGTCTATGTTTTTGTTTTTATGCTCTCCCTTGAAATACTCTGAACTCACGGGCAAATTTCAAATCTATTAGACAGAAGAGCAGCTGTCTCCAAGAGAGCCCTTTCTTATATATTTTATGAATACAGATGGCTGGATAGAGACTCATTGATCTCCCCCATGGAAAGAAAAGTTGCAGAGTGAGACTTTTTAGGGACATCAGAGACCCATAAAGATAATACAAATGCCCTAATTAATAGAAATGACTCAGTTACAGTTCAAACCTTATTAGACTGCTGGGAATCCAAGCAAATGACCTAAATCCATAGGAAACCAGGCTTCATTAATGCTGCTCCTCACAGTAAATGTTTGAGGATCAGAGGTTTAAATCCAAGTGGCTTCATGTGAACCCAAGTTTAGGTAGTTAACACCCTCAGCCTGGGATTTCACTTGATCTGTGCATCTGCTGCATCCAACCCAGCTAAGTCCCACCTCAGGGTCCCTCCTGGGGCTTCTCCACCTGATGAGTGTCACCACCCTGACAAAGTGCAGCCTTGGGTGAGTTGTATGAAAGTTCTGAGTCCCCATGGGCAGTACAGCAGCATTTATTTCATGCAATTTATAAGGACTGTCCTACAAATTGAACTTTAAAATAAATGTTCAAGGCAAAACCTGGGCTTTCTTGCAAGAGGAAAAAATAGGTTCCTCCAGCCATCTTCAGCCTTCTGTAAAACTCAACTTACACAAGTAAAATCCACTCTTTAATTATTTAACTTTTTACTATTTCATGTTCTAGTTCTTTATCTCTCATGGCCACACTTGAAACTGAAGGAGTTAAAAATTAATACTTGTGGCCAATGGTTTGAAGTTCACAGCTAAACACATGGTATTAAGGTCCACAAAAGAACAGGATGAAATTCCAGGAGACCAAACCAATTAATCTAACAGCTTCAAAACTTTTAAGAAGAGACTATCTCTTGAGGGCTTTTAATTGATTGTTTAAATTTTTCAAATACTTATAACCGTCTAAAATATTATTAATTTTCTCCTTTTATTAAATAAAAAATCAAGTTAATATAGGAATAAGGAAATTAATTGTGGATTCCACTAAAATATCAAGAGGAATTTTACCAAATGTCAGTCTCCTCAAGCTGGGTGTATTTATTCAAACCATTTTGGTTAACAGCAGACCGAGGGGGTAACTTTCAGGCAAGGAGTTTTGCAAATATTTTAAGTAGAGTTTTAATTGACCCAGTTTGACATTAAAAGCAGTTTTTAAACTCTTGATATTGTTAGCCATTTAAGATAAGTGGCAATAAATACAGATTAATTGTAGCACATGAAATGAAATCTTGGGGCTGCGGTGGGCCGGTGAAAAGGCCCTTTGTGAGGCAGGGAGGTGCAGGATTGTGTGCTGGGGTTAGGCTGACAGAATCCCCCGTCAGGCCCAGCCAGGCTTTTGGTAGCTCACGCTGGGACCAACTGCAAAGACAACAAACTTTGGGCAAAGGCAAGCGGGGTGATTGGCAGGCCTGAAGGAAAACAAAAGCGCCAGGACCAAGGGCTCCCTTTTGACAGGAGCGCTGTGCGGAGCAGGAGTTAAAACGAAGCCAACACTGGGCTTTTATTGTGTGGGAGATGATTGAACTGGGAATGTAAATTCAGGAAGACAACTTCTAAGATGCTGGTATTTCAGAGAAATGCTGAGTAAATACTACAGACCCGGTGAGTGACCCCACAGGGGAGACAATCTGGTGAGTCTCTCCATAATGCTGAAATAACAAAACAGAAAACCCACCCACATGCCTTCTTATTTGTCTCTAAGTCTTGCATGCAAAAAACTAAGAGATATCAGAAGGCTTTTTCAAAGGGTCTCCAAGTCCGAAACACTTCTCACTGACAGCATTTACACAGATTTGGCCTGGCTGTAAGAAAGCAGCAAAAAATCAGACACATAGGATGTCAAAGTATTTTGTTTTTGGTTTTGACTGCTTGCTTTTTCCCTTGCAAAAGGATAATGATGGCTGCTGAACAGAAATGAGGGCCTGCTCTCCTGTCTGCAGCTCTGTCTCCAGGCAGACCAGGCTGTGAAGGACTGTGCTGGCACTGAAGCAGCTTTTGTTCCCTTAAGCCAAGAGGAGAGGAAAGATGGAAAACTCTTCACACTTCTGCATGTCCAAATGCACCTCTTCCATGCAACCGCAGAGATGGCGAGTTTGGTTTGAGCACTGGGTTTCAAAGGGACATCTGCACAGTGGACAAAATGTTTGATGAACCCAGGACTCCAACCATATCACACAATGCCAAAGTTGCACATGGTTGGGTGTTACAGCTCCTTCTCCCACCCCAAAGAAACCTGGCCCTGGATGAGTTTTCCAGAGCTGGTCACAGAGGAATTTCTTTTCCTCTTGAGACTGCACCAAGATGCTCTCCAAGGCATGATAAAAAGCAATCCTGTGTCAATCTTCTGCTTGCAAATTTGCCTCAGGGCTAACAATGTTCTATCATTGGCAGCAATGCAAAACGTTGCTCAGGGAGTGCTCAGTGCACTGAGCAGCTTGTTCAAGGTCAGGTAGAGGTAAGGACAGAACACCCTGAATTCTTGACTCCTGCTCTCAGGGTTCAATAAATCCCACTCATCTCAAAGTCAGGCATCTGTCGGAGGCCAGTTTTTTAGGTTTCCTCTGTGGTCAGTGGAAAGATATCTCCAGAGGGCAATTCCTTCCATCTTAAAATATGCATCTGAGGTAAGTGGGAGGATTTGTCCTCTGAGGGTTTCAAAGGAACTGATGGTCTTATACAGAACACACACTGAACTTTCAGACACCTTAAGTTCAAGAGGGACAGTCCCACCCCAACAGCTGCCACTGTTACCAAGATACTAAATACATAATTTTCAATCTCAAGCAAAAAGAGTAAAATTAAGCACTAACCCTGGCTTGGCTTTTCTGATCCCCATCTGTATTTTTCTTTGGAAAGATTTCAAGCACTCTCCTCATCACAATGTTTTTGGAGCATCTTTTCCAACTGCTATGTGACAACCTCCCCTTGTCTGATAAGCTAAAGTTGCAAATCCCTTTCCTCCTGGTCATGCTTTACTATTTCCTTTGTTGCTTAGTTTTGTTCCCCACTGCCAGTGAGCTGCTTCAGCTCTCAAGGGAATGACCTTGGTTCTGGGGAAAGTGTTCCTGAACTCTGCACACAGGAATGTTGCCCCAGGCTGCCTCCTGGACTCACAGGAGTTTCTGATGCTCTTTTCACCCCTTGTCCACTTAAGAACATTTTTGGGCATGGTTGATGGCACACTTGGCCAATTAGCAGTAGTGAGGCTGCACAGTTTGAGTGCCCACGACTCATTAGGTTTATAGAGTCCTGGAGCCATGCCTCGGTCACATTTATTAACTTGCTCCCTGCTATTGCTCTGGCCTTGAGAATGAGCACCTCATTAGAGGGCAGCCCAGAGGTAATGTGGCTCCTCAGATATCTAAATAATAACCTTGCTGTAAACATCATCATTACATTTAAACCATGCCATGTCTCATCTATTTACAACACACCAAACCCTCCCTTGTGCAGAGGAACCAGAAAAATGCTGTTGTCTATGGGGATGTGGCTCACATCCCTCTCCCATTCTAATAAAAGTTGAGTTCATGCTGTGCCCTTTCAGTGGATGCACATTATGAATGTCTTTTTCTTCTATCAAATCACTTATTTTCATGAAGTATGCAAGAACTTATTATCTTGGAGCCTCAGCCATCTGTCAGGTTTGGTTATAATCAGCCAACAGATGAAAAATTTACGAGGGCGAAGGACATAGTCACACACACCTATATACACACACACACATACTCACAAACACTGCCATTGCCTAAGCCTCATTTCCTTAGGAAACCAGATTAAAAATAGCATTGATGTCAATAATGAAGTCTTTATTTCTTTGGCAGATCTCTGTTCCTTTTAAACCAATCCTCCCAGTGAGAGGTACTGCAGAATTTTCAACTGGAACCAGACCAGATTGCTAAGTGATAAGAACCTCACAGCAGTTTCACTGTACCTCAAACACCTCAAGGAAAAACACAAAGTGAATGAGAATTCTGTATAAATACTGAAAACTGGTGCTGAATTTCATACTGAGTTAACCCAGTGGTGGCATTTGATTTTTCTCTCCCTTTACCTCCAGTGTATAAATCCTATTTTAAAATGTCTGCAAACCTCAGTATTTAAGGTATTTCCCATAATAAAGTACAGAAAAATACTAAAAAATACTTAAGTTATTAATTTAAATACAAGTCACATAGGTTTCAGTCCTGCAACATTTCTCCAGGAAAATGATGGGAGATTTCACTTTTCTGACAGAGTTCCAAACGCGAACTCCATCAAAATGTTGTGTTTAGATTAAAAAGGTGTTTGGAAGTTCTCTGGCAGACTAATTGTCAGGCAATGAACAAAATTGTATCTAAATTTAAGCACTTGGTAGGTCTCATTGATTATCTCTTGCAAACTAGAAGTTCCAAGGTAGATCCATCTGGCTTTCTATTTGTTCACCTACCTGTTCATTCCCACTGCCTGCCTGGAGGTTGACTGGGAGCAAAGCCTGGTACATCTGAAACCACATTTTGCCATATTTCAGTTCACAACTCTTTAGCAAAATTTTCTAGGAAGAAGGTCTTGTCTACTTCCAAGTCAGTCAATTTTTGCCAAGAACTACCATATTTTCCAGTTTTGTGAGTAATCTCTCCAAAAACCAATTTGAAACAGCAGCACTTTTCCACAGATTGAAGTTTCTTCTCACTCCCCATCAGTCCAGTCCAGATTCAGGTTTTCTACTGAAGAGAGCAGAGAGGGAGCTGAGATTCAGGCACAAACCTGCACGTTTTCCAGTTTCAGATGGCAGCTCAGCTATTGGACTTGGGCTTGAGCCCAGTTTCAGTTGCCACCAGAGCAATTTTGTCCAAGAGACCTCTGTTGCTTTCTGCAGGCCTCTATAAAATGCCTGAACGGTGGCAGAGTTTGTGTTTTGAATGTCTAAGAGAGGTGAATAACTGAAGTTTACGACATCTCGTCTTGCCGGCTGGAGCTTTAATTATTTCCCTTCTGCCCCATAAGTAATTCTACCTTCACTTTACATTTCTGATGTTTAAATATTGTTTTTGGGCAGAGGTATACTGCGCATACATTTTCTTTTCCTTGACTTCCTTGACACATCTCTTCTGATCTACCAGAGAAAATAACAATGGAACTGGTATTTAATAGGCTTATAAAGAGGGTATTGATGTGAAAGTAGCAGCCTAGATTAAAGAACTGGAATGACAAATAAATAATGTCTCATCCAGGTGCACATGCCAGTCACCTTGATGTCAGTTGCAGAGCTACCATTAATTCTGTGAGAATAGGATCTGATCCCAAATCCATAAATCCTTTCTCAGCAAGTTTTCTCTGATGATATTCCTGGCACAACCATGACTAAGAAAATCTGAAACTCTCACAAGAACGCCCAGTTTAATGAGATTTCCAGTCCCAGTTTCCATACCAGTAAAAATCCTCAAGAAATCCACATAAATTACAGCCAGGCTTTCTAAAGCTTTCAGCTTCAAATCCACTTTTGCAAAACAACTGACTCCAGCCAACAGTTGTGCCCAGACTTCCCAGGGCACCAAGACTGCCACTGGTTCTTCTCCATATGCAGTCCTCCTGCAACTTGGCTCTAAAACGGGTCAGAAATGGCGTGAACCTCTAAGAGACCAACACCACAAGCAGTACAAACTGGTTCCTAAATTTCTGGCTTTACTAAATTCCCTTTCCAGCTTCTGCTCCAACAGCTGGAGGCTCCAAGAGTGGAGCTGCAGGGAATTCAGCCATGGTGGTCCAGGATGCCTTGGGACATCCCTGCTCCTCCTCCGGAGTACGCACCCAGGCAGGAGGGGCAGAAGAAAGGAACGTGAACTCAGGCCAACCCCATCAACTTGCATTAATTTGAAACACCACTGAAGGATCTTTGCTTGCACTCCAGGCTCTGAATTCAAGAAAAAGGAGTAACCAGATTTCCTTCTGCTCTGGGACAGCAACAGACTGCAGGGGGACTAACACTTGGGTGCAGGCATTTTAATCTGTGCAGGGAGCACACAAAGGTATCCCATCTGAGACAAGATCCTTGGGTCCTTTTCAATCTGCTTGCCTTTCACAGAGCATCCCGCAGAAACCTCAGTGTTAGAGGAAGGTTGCCAGTCCTTGGGTTCACCTCACTGCTCTTTTAAAATCTTCCCAACAGCGCTGTTAGAGCTGGATGGGAATTTTCAGCTGAGTTTTGGGATGGGAAGTGATGAATTGTCTGGCATCCATATATTGATTTCAACACTCCCATTATGAAACCTAGAGTTATATGGGAGCTCTGCCTGGTCTCCAGAGAGCCTACAGGGTGGCCTGTGAATCCACAGCAAGCTCTTGCGTGTGTGTGTGGGTGAAAAAGTATTTCATCCCATGCTTAAGCCCATTTCTGTTCAGCAGAGTGATTAAGCCTCTCATGCTCCTTCAGTTATGAAGAGAAAATTTCCCAAATTATGTCTACATTTTTTACATCTCAGATGTTGAAGAGAAATACAGTAAGGATATAACCAAAATCCTTATATTATTGGGCAGGAGGGGCCAATAGAGTTTTCTTTCCTTTGAGAACAGAGAGACAGAATTAGACTTATACAGTAGAACTTGGCACAGGCATAATAATAAATATGATATGAAAATGTCAGGGACCCAGAGGAGCTGACATTAATGTATGAGCTTCTTTAAACTCAAATCCTACAGTGCACAGGCAACTTTCCCCATTCATCATGGGCAAGATTACACCAGAGTTGGTGAACGTACACACTGCAGTTTGCAAGGCTCATTTTAGTTGCTTTCAGCATTTGTTTGAATAGCTGCAACTGGCAAACAAAGACCAGGATTTGGGGTTGCATGTACTTTCAGTGGAGCAACAATGAAAGCAAAGGTGGGCAGTGGCCAGGCAGGACTCCCTGCTGAGCACAATGAATTCTCCACCAGACCACCAAACAGAGGCCAGGGTTTGTCCAGAGAGTTTAGGTGATGACATACCAGGGGAAAAAACAAATTGCAACCTCAAATACTGGAGTCTTTTCTTTCACCTCCTACGTGTCTTGCCTTCCTCAGTTGGTACAGGTGACGGAGGCCTCAAGACAGCTCTCACCATTGCATAGACCATGCTGTGTTTCTACAATTTATATCTTGTTATACAACAGGAGTTTCTTAAAGCAGAATTACAGGAATGAGCCTTCAGAACAGAAGTTCTCTTTTCACAAAAGGGTGGTGCAGGCAGGTTTATTTTGGCCTCCTTAACTGAGGTGCTCTTTGCCGATTTAAGCTTCAGGTGAAAAGCAAATATTCAGGGATTTCAAAACCCTTGTATTATACAAGATCAGTGTACATTAAAAAGTTCTCTTGAATTTTTTTTTTTAAAGGCTGCAGGCTGGATTTCCACTTAGAACAAGCTTTTCCCCAGTGGAGTATCTCCTGATTTACAAAAGAGTGTCTGAAAAGAGAATCAGGCATTGCCTGTTTAATGAAGACTTTTAAATTAATCAGTTGCATGGTTTTGGTCAAAATTAGCATGCAAGTCTATTTCTAAAAGCAAAGTGATACTTTGCCTTAAAAACTAATAGTAAAAGAAATCCATACACAAAAACAGGCTGACCTCACTACAAGCATCTGGATGCCCAAATAAACACGAGCATAGGGAATTCTAGCATCTGCAAACTGTTAATTCACCCTTTTCTTCTCTTTTGTAGGCTGGCCAAGTTCAATCTCCTGGTCGCCAACTTCTTGCTCCACTGAGACAACCCCATTGATGAACTGTGCTGGTGATGTCAGTAGCACCACTAATCAGCATTGGATCAGGACGCCTGACCTGGGGGATAAAGTCTCTTTATATTCCAGCCTGCAAGTGCTTTCTTTTTCTTTTTATCCCCTCCTTTTTTTCCTTTTGTGTTCCACACAGGATCTGAGATGACGAGTGAAAATCGTGAAGAGCTCCACAATCCTGGTGGAGAGAGGACCAGACTTCCAATGAGCTGGTTCCCAGTGACACAACAGTGGTGCTAGTGCCTGATCTGCACTGAATACTGCCTCAGTTGGGAGTGCAAAGCAGCTATTTGCATATTCAACATCTGTAAATCCCCATCCCTCAGTGGGCAGTTGGACAGCGGCCTCAAGGCACTTCCCTCGTGAAAAAACACTTCCAAGTAACACATGTGAACCCCAATGCCAGATCCCATGGCAGGTGCTAATGGCTTTCACAAAGGCTCTCAGGATTTTAATCAGTTGAGTTGCAGTTGCTCATAGTATCCATCACCTCCTTTCCTCTTCCAAACTACTGAGCAGAAATACGGTTCTCAAACAAAATCCCACTGCCACCTCTCTTCTGACCCCTTCCCCCAAAATTCAACATCCATTACATTCCAGCTCAGTTGTGGTCAGCTCACTACCTGCTGACAAAGAATGCTCAAGCTACATCATCTGGATATCTCCTCAGGAATGCTTTAGTTTTTAGAGGAAAATAAGAACATCTCTGCGGTGATCAAGACCACTGCAGACTTGAGTCACCTTGGAGATGTCCGTAATTCCTACTCATTGCAGAAGGTGAAGGCTGAGCCTGCTTCTGTCTTTGGTACATCAAGTATCTAAAATGATGTGGGCTGAAATTCCCTTGGGAATCCTCTGCAGAGAGGACAAAAGGGGAAGAGCTGGAGTTGAGGACTACAATGAGGAGACTTTATATTCTTGTGCTCTTGTACCAGTCCCACCCTATATAATTGCACAATTCTCCCTTTCCCTACTAAAAAGAGTGAACCCCACTTCTGAGCCCCATTATGATGAACCACCAGAGAACATTTACTTTGGAAGAAAGTAACTGCTGTTTGAGAGCTTGGATTAGATGACCTTTAAAGGTTTCTTTCAACCCAAACTATTCAATAATTCCTGCTAACAGTCTAATTTATGAGGACCAGAATCATTCCTGATGATGCTGCCCATCCAGTGATGAGTGAGAGAACTCTGAAGGATGGGCAGGGAATTCACCTGTTCTGAGCATGGAAATGATCAAATTCTACTTCTGCTGTTGCTACTCTGGGATGGAGTCTTCTGCTTTCATGGCAGCACACAGGCATCTACAGCAAAGCCTGTATTTATGTTCTTGCAGAACATCTCAGAAATACCTAATCCATCAACAATATAAATAAACTCCGCCACCTAAGCCCGCAGATGAGCAAGGGTGCTCTGTCACACAAATGGATCTTTGTTATCACCAGCTTCATCAAAAGCTGTGGGCAATCTGGTTTCCACCACACCACAGAAAACAGCTGGGTCCCCTCTGACCTCTCAGATGTTGTGGAGGCTGGTGGGATGGTTTAACATGTGCTCTCCTCCACCCCAGAACTGTGGTCCAGAGACAATTTGCTTCCCCACTTGCTATGGGAGATGCTATGGTACTTGCATTTCAACTCTGTCTCAGTAAAAGAATATTCTCTATGATATATTTATTATTTTAAGCAACAAAACCCACTGCCTAAAAGCCTACTGATTTGGCTGCTAATAAACATTGTGAACTGGAGCAGCATCTGAATTTCTGAAGCAGTAAATCCAGCTCTCAGCTACAAAACTGACAGCTCTCATAAAAGAAAGAAAGAAAAAAAAATGCAAGTAAAACATCCTAAGGAAATTATCGTTCAAATTAACTGCAGACATAAATTTATCCATCTGTTATCGTAAGTGTTACTTGAAAATTATTTGCCCATAAAAATGAAATAAGCCAGAGTGGATTTTTTTCTTAAACATTGACTTCATGTGTATGGTCCTAGCTGCCAAAACATTAACTCTTTTTAACAGCCCGTGTGCTCTTGGCTGTGTGTCTTTCTTGACTGTAAATGGGCCTTTAAAAATTGTCTGTATAAATGATGTCTAAGGCACTTCACTGTTATTACAGATCAATAATTCCAAGTAAACCATCTTGATCTTCAAAACACAAACCCCAAGCAAATGCCAAAATTTTACTTGGAAGAGCTTTATTTAGCTACCTTTATTCATTCAAAGAGAAAAGTTAACCTGTCCATTAAATGAAAAACATCATTTAACTGCACAAACAATAACTGCTGTTTCATTCCTAGGGTACAGTTACTGTGAATACAGGTATGGTGAGATTTTCACATTAAGTCTGAACATAGTAAACACTGGCAGGAGTGAAACAAAGTCCACAGAACTGGGTACAGAGCTAGGTCTCTTTTACCCAGAGCCTGTATTTTTCTTGGAGAAGAGAAGAAATTAAAGTAGAAAGAAAAAATTGCTATTTTCACTTCTACGTGTTTTATAAAGGAATCAATTAAAAGTCTGAATTACTTCAACACATTTAAATAGTGAGTAAAGTCATGGAAGATGGAAAAGGCAGAAATCTATTGAAAAATCTATTTTTTTTATTTTTAAGAATGACAGAAAGCTGAAAAGTTCCTTTTAGAACTGTGTAATTTTTTTGTTTGTTTTAATACTTTTTACTGGAACAAAATCCCCCATCTTTCAGCAGCATAAAAAAACTTTGCTTCACTTTATGAAAAACTGTTTTATCTCAGCTTGCTTGGATATTCAAATGTCTGTCCCCTGCATACTCCTTTGTCCCCAGGATTTGTCTTTTGGATGTTTCATAGCCTCGTGCTGTTACAGGCCAGACTCAGAACCAGCTCTCCTATGATGCACCACAAAGTCGTTGCAGCACAGCTCTAAGTGGCACATAGTGAAATTTTAGTGGGAGTCCCAGTTTACAGGAAAGCAATGACACCCAGGCACCTGGGATTTTGACTGACATCTGCAAAAATGGACTTGTTTTCCAGAAGAAAACAGAAATTTTGTTTTCCACAAATGCCCATTATTTTACCAAAAAACCAGACACCTGCATCTTCCAGCTCAGTAGCTCCAGGCTCCTGCACCACCAGGCTGCCAGGATATCATAATCTTGATTTTCATTTGAAGCCACTCACTGGATTTGTTTGGGGTTTTTTTCTGGGCTTTTTTGGTTCTACAATCATGGATCAGGACACACTGAGCCAAACCTGACTGCAATTTGCAAAGTCACCTGCATGGTGCCTTCCGCCTTAGTCAAGCTTATTATGCTAATTAATTATTAGATGCTACAGAGCTACCCATCCACAGCACTGGAATCTTACCATAAACTGAGGATGATGCTCCAAGAGAGCAACAGAGCCTCAGTTGCTGCATGCAGCTGTGCAAAAGCCAGGTAAAACATCACTACAGCAGCATCCACAAGGTAGAGCTCCCTGCAGGGAGGCCACCAGAGGAACGGGCAGGGCTCAGCCTCAGGAGGGCTGTTTTCTGGGAGAGATCCTATTTCCCAGCCCCTTGGCTCCAGTTATACCTGGGAGTAACAGGATACCTCTGAGTCCACATGAATCATCCTGCAGGGTGCAGGGCTCCCTTCTAGAGCAGCTCTGGTCTGTAAAACTGCATTTGTTGAATGGTTCCAAGGTGCTTTTCTCATAACAGGCTTATTTTCTTACTTAGAAAAACACTTATTTTCCTAATTTTATTTGACAGCACAGTTTTACCCAATTCTTCCTTTCCCAAAACTATGATGGAGATTATGAAATTTGGAAAACAATTCATAATACACATATATAATTTAATTACTATTCATTCATTAGTTCAAATATCTTCAGAATTAAGACATTAATGCAAAGATCAAGCTTGGCATAAAGGGCAATATCGTCTGAAGCACATTGTCCAGAATATATTTTTTCAAATTATTTCCCCTTCATCATGACAGTTTTAGAGATGCAAAATCTTAAATTGCATTGCTCTGGGAGCAAATAAACTCCCACAGACTCTATTATGCCTATCCTAACTGAAAGTGCATTCCTAAAATTTTGCACTTCAGAATTCATGGGAATATGTGAAAGCCTCAACTTTCATCAAAACATCTTTTAATTTTATAAAAGGCAAAACCAACCCCTCAAAGTTTTATATGACAATTTGAATTCATGATTCAAGCACATACCAAAGAAATCCCTCAAAATAAAAGAACTAGATATAAGGATGCAAAATAAAAGATCTATCAGTAAAACCCACTCTTCAAATTCAGTGCATGAAGGAAAAGAGGAAAAAAAATCCTTCAAGAAAAAAAAATTGCAGTTGAATCACAGGAGGAAATGAACTTGCCTGCACTGTGGTCACATAAAAGTTTTGGCATTGAAAAAAATTAATACTCTTAATGTTCTCTGCATGAAGAAAAAAACACCCCAAAGAAGAAAGAAGGAATTAATTGTAGTTAAAGCAGGGATAGCCTGCAGGGATGGCCCAATTTGGTGAGAAAAGCCAAAGGGAGGCTGGAACAAAGAACCCAAAACAAAAAGCTTTCCTCAGCGTCTCCCACATCCCAGTTTTCAATAAACCCGCATGTCTGTTCTGTCCTGCCATGCTCAGTGCTGGGGAAACAAAACAACCCAGCAACAAAGGCAGTTTTCAACATCACCAGAAATGGGCCTAGAAGACAAAGTGAGGCTTGCTCTTTATGAGCCAGCTTTCCCAAGGGATGCTCCCTGGGAGTTTCAGGTAGGTGCCCTCTGATGGGGACAAGGGAAGAAAGCTCAAACCTCCCCTAAGTCAGAAGTGTCTTTCTAAAGAATGTAACGTGGAATTAGCATCCATTGGCTTAATTTCAGCTCTGTTATTAGCACAAGCAAACAGCGGCAGTGGGTTGGATCCATGACTCACCTAGTCCATGGTCTGTGGACTAGGTATAGAGCACTACAAGTGGGCAGTGATGCCTAGTTTATCCTCTCATCTCCATTTATGTACTGGTTAAGGAATTTCCAAAACTGGAAACTGTTATCTAAGCATCATGTTTGATAATCTCCGATAAACCTCACTCCTTGGGTTAGACAGGCTGGTTTTTATGAATGCCTGTCCAATTATGAGCCATCATGATATATTTTCCTACTGTAAAAACAGTTAAGCAAAACTTCTTGGCCAGAAATATCAGCCAAGCCTGAGATTAAATAAGCTTGGGAAAATTCAGTCCGGATACACTCAAAAAATAAATACATCAAAATGCACGTGTCTCTGCTAAAACCCACAGTCTTTAATCAAAATTCCCACTGAAGTGAGTAGCGAAAGGTGAGTTGTTGCCAAAGTTCATAGTGAGAGCCATGGGATGAGAAGCAAAGCTCTGTCAAAAATGAGAAATTGCTAAGGAGAGGAGCAGGAGGAGCAGATTGGTTCTCGACACAGCAATCTCAGCCTGCCTTTTGAGGGAGCTCAAAAAGACACTTAAGCTGGTGCTCAGGATTCTGCTGAGCTGGAGCCTGAATAATTATTATTTATACTCTTATCACACGGAAATATGAATTCCATTGGTCAAGGGAAAAGAAATAAAAAAAGGGAAAGAGAGGACAGTAGCATGTACTGTTGTAGGCTCACAGAAGTATTGCAGACATCTTTGTTCTGCAGACTTCAGGGAGAGCATTAAACAGGAAGAGGGACACTTTGGATTTTTACTTCATGGTTTAAACTGCTGGTATTTAGCTACACACACAACTCATGCACTTGTGCAAAGCCCCACACCAGCCAGTCTGTACAGACACAGCACCAAAGCAGCTCGGTCACCCATTGAGAAAGTTTAACTGCAGCAACCCAGAAGGTTTGAAATCCTGGGCCAGTGCCTGGAGCCACACACGTGTGCCTGTGCCACCAAAGGGTTTGTGTTCTGCCACTCACTGTCACCACCACCTGGGCTTACAAATTCAAAGGCAACTGAACCATCTTCTACACCTGTGGCCAAGTAGCCCACAGGTCTGGGAAGGGAACAAATACAACAGCATGAGAAGTGCTTACAGCTTCACATTTCCACAGCCAGATGGAAAACAAAGTAAGTGCAGCCTGTGTGCAGTCTGCCTGGACCTAGACCCGCCTCCTACAACAATTCACTCCATTTCAGAAGCTGGTCTGGACAAACAAAAGTCTTTCTGCTTCAAAGGGAAGCCTCATAAGAAGTTTTCCCACAGGCTGAGACCTGAATAATTCCAAACACTTTACTTCCAATCATAGTAACTGAGCAAAACAGAAAAAAATCATGCCATACCTGCTCCAAAGGCAAAGAAGAAGCTCTTGTCTCTGTTCTCCCTTAAAAGTGACATCACTCTTCTCCCCATCCTCTCATTCCTTTTGTAGATGAGCTCCTGTCTGAAGTAGCTGTCTATTTCCTGAGCTGTCACCTGCTCGTGGGGTGGGAGTGTTGTGTTGATGAAGTTTGGCACCTGAAACAGAGAGAGAGGCCACAACCCAGGTGGCATTGGTTAAGGAACCCACAAAACACTGCATGTTTTAATCCAGGCTTCTTTAAGCCACCACTATGACACAAAAAAACACTAGAGGATCAGAGCATGGGAAGCTGTTAGGAACTCTCAAAAAAAAAAAAAAAAAAGAAAAATAAATTCCCAATGAATATACTCTCTTTTAAAAAAAGTGAAACTAGTATTTTACTAAAGGAAACTTTAGTTAATTTTAATTTTGATTTGTCTCTGTCCCTTCATGAAAATGTAGTTTCAGGTGTTACATTTGGGTGAGTTACTTGGACCTTTATTCTCTGCTTGTTCTAAAAAAAAAAAATCATTGGCTGTTTAATACCAAATTCCTGTGATCTATTCTCAGCTGAGGTCATCATGAACTAAGCAAGGACTGTAAGATTTGGCTTGTATATGTGGCTTTTTAAGAACCTAACAGTTTAAAGAGAGGAAAGTATAGCAAATACAGACACAGGAAGATGCACACAGGGTAAACTCCCTTATCTTTACATGCTATTAGGTCTCACCAGAGAAGACCATGCATTACAACGCATAAATCCCTGGAACATTCCTGATATATCTGAGGAAGTGACTTCCACAAGAACTGCTCCTTCAGTCTCTGCTTTTGTGAAGAGAGATATTCACAGACAGAAAGGCTGAAAGCTCAAGGACTTGGGTCAGGGCAGCAGACCCAGGAATGAGCCAACATCCAAGCTGTAAGGGACAGATAAGCCAAAAGTCTCTGATTATGAGGACAGCAACTTGTTTTGAAACAGTGGAAGTCCCAGGTTTACCACAAGGGTTTGGGAGCCCACGGGCCCTGCAGAGAGAAGAGCTGTAAGGGGGCAGTGTTTGATGACTGCTAACAGGACCCAAGCACTTCTGGTGATTTTCTGTGCCTCACCACTAGAAAGCAACTTAAACTGCAAACCTTAGGTTCAGATTTCTGAGTCCCTAGGTAAATGTAAAGCTGCCAGGATTTCCAGTGTTAATCTGAGTCAGTGGTAATGACATTGCATGCACAGCCCATGAGGGGAACATCCCTCACTCACTGTGCTGAAACACGGTACAGTGATTCTGTTACTTGTATTAATTCCATCTCTGGTTTTCTACTATACAAAATTCCTGTACTAATTTTCTAAAACTTGCCTTTGGTTTTTGTTTTTCAGCCCACCTCTTCCCATTCCACTTGCTCGCATGACAACAATTTTTGTCTTATCCCACCCTCTTTGCTTATACTGCTTCTCCAAAAGTTTCCAGCAAGTCTTAGGGAGAAAAACTGATTTCCATCTTCCCAGTGACTCTCCTTAAAACTTTTTCATTGCAGCCCCACTGCATCACTCCTAATATATGTGAGGGATGAAGCAGGAGAGATTTCTCACCATGCATTATGCAGGATGAGTCTACACCTCACTCTGGATTCACACTAAAGGCTCTTCTCAGTTGAGTGAGACAGAAAAGGGGACCACATCTCCTGAACCAAGGAATCCTAAGGGGATGGAGATAACACTCCATGTAAGAGATCCTGCCTCTGCCTATTGGGTCTCACAGACCAGCTGGACCTTTGATTTTCCGAACCGCTTCTCAACCTGCTTTGCCAAATCACCATGCTTCTCACAGCATGTCCTTCTTTAAGGGTTCAGTCACATTATCCTGAGTTACTCCCTCCTCCACGCTTTCCAACATGGCTTGGCATCACCAGTGTAACCTGTGAACTCCTCAGAGCATGCAAGTACTTTGCACCTTGTTCTCAGTTTAGCCCTGAGCCAGCACTCAACAAGTAATAACTCCCATTAAGTCAGACCTCTTGGAGACACCAGTTTCCTGTGAAAGCCCAAGAAGTTACCTCTGTGTCTGGCAAGAATACCTGTTTGTCTCAAAGGGATGGAGGAGCAGACTGACGTGTCAAAGAGATAAAATGCTGCTGGCTACAGCAGCAAAGAACATAGTGGCTTCCATTCCTGGTGAAAAACAGGGGTAGATTTATATTGTAGGAATCAAGTCTGAGGAATGAGTAGCCATTTTACACTTGCAGTAACTTCTGTAATGCAAAGCCACAAATCAATTGGTCCATGGAGATTTCACAAACCTTTGCATCTCCTCTATACAGGCAGAAGTCAGGAAAGCCTTCAGGAGGAAGTGGAAGGTGACATTTTGTGGAAGCATCTGAAGGCTCAACACCTACATAATGGAAGTCTCTTCTTCCCTGCTTCTGGCTGAAAGGAAGTGAAGGCTGGAACCTGGTTTTGAATCACTTGAGATGCTTTGGGGAAAGCAAGGTACAGCCTTGCCTGTGAGCACAACCTGCTCCTACACAGAGCAGGAGCAGAGGTGCTGGGGGACCAAGCAGTCCCCCAGCTTTGTGCATCCCACTGGTGATGGAGGTCTAGATACCCAAAAAACAGATGTTGTATGAGGTCTTTGCCAAGAAGGGAAGCACCTTTCACTTCCTTGTACAACTCCATCACTTGCAATCCTATATCCACATTTAACCTATAGTTCCTTCTCTTTATCTAACTTAAAATACAGTACACAAAACAGGGACATTTACTTGCCTTCCCCCCCACCCCCCCTTTCCCTTTTTTTCCCTCTCTTCTGTGGGAGAAAGTTTGCCAATGGCAGAGAGATAAACTTAAAACCAAGGACTGGGTTTTGTCAATCTTTCTTTTGCTCACCCATGGAACAAGACAAAGGAAGACATCATCTAGAGAGGCACAGCATCAGCTACAGGTCCTGCTGCACTGCGTGCACTCCTGCATTTCTGATGCCTGGCAAAAATAAAATCTCCACGTGTGTTTCAGTGTGTGTGTGGCAGAGGACAGAAGATAAATGACTGCAGTAAGTATGCCCCTACACAGTAGTGCAACCACACTCTGAGCTGTGACACTTGCCCCATTAATCACCTCTGCTCCTCCCTGTATCCAGGTCCTTTCCACAGTGACACACACCATGCCTGGCTTCAGGGAGACAGCTGCTCCTGTTGATTTAAGAAACCCTTAAACCAGACAGGGATCAGGAAGTCAAGAAACAGTCACACGCAATTAGGAAACTCTTAACTGGAGCCAGAATTTAAGTTTGGAGGTTTTTTTGGAAAAGAGAAGATCTGTTATTTTCAAAAGATGGGCTAAATATGCACCAAAAGGATGTACCTTCCCCCTTCTACTTTTATTTTGTTTTCATTCTTTGAACAAATTAATTTTAACATTTTAATAATATGTATTTAACATTTTAATAACATTTTAATCTATTGGTTTTGAGCTGAGAGTGAATGATTGAGACACTTGCTGTGCCCCTGGTTGAGGGACTGATCTACTAATACCTGAATATTGCTACCAGTGTTTAAATGTACAATGGAGTGGATTATGTGTCCGTTGAAAAATCCAAACTTCTAATTTTGCTGTTCACCTAGGAGTGTAACAGCTGGATCAGGAGAAAAATGCATCACCTGGGATGTGCTCACTTCTAGTGGATACACATGACAAGAGATAAATAGATTCTTTACATCCAGTCTCTGCAAGCTGTGCAGTTTTCTGAGAACCCAACCAACGCATATTTATATATAATTCTAGTGGAAACTCAATAACGTATCTCACTGAGGCATTCAGAATAAAGAATATTTTGTTTTACTTAATAAGGTAGCACTCCTTTTTTCTATTCCCATTTCCTTTAGGTTACAGCTTTCCTATGGACAGTACAGATAGACTACAAACTCAGTCATTAGGTACACTCTGCACTTATAAGTTAAATTTTTAAGGTTAAAGAAAGGGACTCTGAGAATAAAAAAGAAATTCCAGCCTTACAAAAATTTCTTCCCCTCCCCACTGTCTGTGTAGTTTTACTTGAGTCAGTGTCCCTGATGGAATATATGTGTGGATAAAGCTCTGTACACACATCTGAGCTCACAGTGCTGTGGGATGTGGGCCATAATTCTTCACCTTTGAAGTCAGTGGGAGCTTTAGGGAGAAGAAAGAGGAAGGATTGTGGAGTGGTTATGACACTACCCTGAAAAAATGGTTCTGCTCCCATGGGTGATACAAATCTCTTACATGATCACAAGCATGTCATTTGGGTTTAAACCTTCAAAGGAAACTCAGCACTTAACCTCCACTAAGTGTCTTTGAAGCATTTGGCTTTATTCCTCCTGTGTCTCAAAAGTCCATCTGTAAAATGGGGACAGAGACTTTTCTAAAAAGACTTTCTACCTTGATGTTACGTACAAGGCACTGGCTCAGTCTAGCTCTGGAGGGACCCAAAGGAAGACCCAAAGTCCAACACAATGCTCAGCAGTAACCTCTCTTCCTATAAATTTCCACAGAGGCTTGGATTCTGCTGCAGTCATTAGCATAAGAGCTAACAAGATACTTTAGCTTAGAAAAATGCACCAGCCATAACTCAAGATCTATGCTATGCTTTCAGCTTTGTCTGTAGAGACAGAGAGAAAAAAAAGACAAAAAAAAAAAAAAAAAAAGAGAAAAGCAAAATATATTGGTGCAGAGTCTTTTATCGCATTTAGGGCTTACTGCCAAAGTTCAGATGAAAATTCATGGACACGGGACTACATTAAAAGTCCATTTTTAAAATTTACTATTTTTTAATATTTGGACAAATATTCTGGGGAGAGGCACAATGCCAGAGTTGTGAACATCTATCTGCAAATAATTTTTTTTGGACACACATAAGCACCATCATCTTTGATTACATTTTTTTTTACTTTGGATTTATTATCTACATTGGAACTGGCCTAGACTCAGTCCAGTATCAAATCATTATCATATGTGGAGTAACAGTGTTATCATTCCTACTCCTATGCACTACATTTCCCAATCCTCTGATAACCTTGTTTAGCCTCGTTCTGTTCCAGTGATGAGACTATTTCTGGAATGTGAATTCATTGTAATATTACATCAATCAAAAAATAACATTACCAACAATAGAATAAAGAGCTGTATGCCTTTCCTCACCAGCTTGTGCACAGAGGTGATCTTCAACCATAATTCTACTTGCAGATGGAAAAGAGGAAGCTGAGATAGGGAAATGGGAAGCCAGCCCTTCCATGAAACACACAGTGATCCTAAAACCCTTTCAGTTATTATCTTCCTGTATCTTGGTCAATCCTCCAGGCTTTTGAGACTCCTCTCTCCCACTGTCCTAATCAGTAGATGACTCAAGGATTTCCAGCCTCATCTCCTGAGAAATATCCAAACTTCAGACTGCTACATGTACAGCATCATTACTGACAGTTGCAAGGGAATCTCTTAATAAAACAAATGCCTTATTTCCTTATTTTTCCTTCTCTCACCAGAGGGTTCACAGCTAAACAGAGAAAACAGAAGGCAGCACACCCAGGGTCAAAAGGGACAGCTGTGGCAGGACAGGGAGCTGGCAATCAGCTTCCAGAGTTCCAGTCCAACACCCCAGTACAGACCCCATCCATCCCTCCCTGACAAGAGGGCTCTGCCTCCACACTCGTAATCCTTATCTCCAGTTGTGAGCAGGGAGTTGTTCCCAGATCACGACAACTGCATTAATTTTTTTTTAAACATTATAAAGATAAGGTTCACTTTATTAGTCTCCTGGTTTATGAGCTTTTCGTGGGCAGAGGCCAGAAGACAAGTAAGGGATCCCGCTTTGAAGGATTTTCCCTACACCATGCAGGTCAGGAACCTTTATACAGTTGACAGCTCTAGGAAAGATAAGGATCTCATGAGCTGACAGGCAGCTTATGGGGGCTGCCAGGGAGCCAGAACAGCATCCCAACACCCACTGGCTCCTCCAGCAAACTGAACAGCCCTAAATTCACACCAATCCTTCTTGGATCACAGGCTGACATCTGAGATCTAGTTATCATTCCTTTATGAAGGGAGGATACCCTCCTGTTAACCAGCCTTGACAAGGCATTGTGGCTTTTACTGCAGGGCTGCAAAATATACTGCTCTGGACTTGGAAGACACCTGTTTTCCTCTGATTTATGGACCCTTCTGGCATCTGGGAGAGCCATATCCTCTTACGGCAGCCTCTGATAGGAAGGATTGAAATAGTGCAAAGTGAATGGGCTGTGAGAACAAGTATCTCCACAAGGAGAACATGGCTGCCACAAAAGCAAAAGATGCTGCCAACTCAACTGGTTTTCCTCCAGCACTCCCAAGCTTCCTTAATGAGGGAGGGAGACCAGTAATGGCCAAGGAGGGAGTGTCAGGTTAATCTGATTTAACCCAAAAGCCCAAAGTTGGCAGCTGCCAAGAAGATAAGCTGTTTGTTATGGAAAAGGGAAACCAGGAAGGAGCAGTCTCCAGTTGGAGCATGTGATTAAGCCATTATGGCTTTCCCTTAAGCACTAAAATTTAAAGTCATATATTAGAAATCTGAGTGGACTGTAAAAGGAGTCTTTCATGTTTGAAGTAAAGTTCAGTTCCATCCCTTCTTTCCCTTTTCCAGAGTTGGAGGGAGGAAAAACACAAAAATACTTTTTTGTGCTTGAAGGGAAGTGAAGAACACAAGCAAGAACATTTCTTGGGACCAACTCTGGGAAGCCCTTTCTACCCATGAGCTCATCCCTGCCCACCTTCCATCAGGGCTCATGGTCCATAGATGTTGCAATTACACCACAGCTCAGGTTAGTGAGATTTCTCTAACTGGCCTCTTGGACTTAAGCTAGTGGGACACCCCTCAGCATGCCATGGCAACTTGAGTGAGAAGACAGAGTTTCAAATTGGCTACCTCAGACATAGGGGCCACTGGAGCATCTAAGCTTGTAAATGCAGGAAAATTAGGAGAAGATGTGGAGGGGAAGAGCAGGCTGAATGCCAGTGAAGTCTCTATGGAGAGTGAACAACACCTTTTAAAACCAGCTCTGCAGGTGACACAAAGGCTGCAGGAGTCATTGCTGGCCTGAGTGTAAAGCTGCCTGCAGGCAGGGTGGGCTGCAGCCCTTGGACACCCCTGTATCTGCAGTTTCAGCCCCCGCTGCACCTGCATGGACACCCTCCCTGGGAGCAAACCCATCCTGCCAGGGCTCTTCTTCCAGGTGGCACCTGGCCAAACAACAGCTGTGTGTCCTGCCTAGTACTACCTTCTCTGTTGATTTGGGCCAAAAGAAACCATGTTAAAAAAAAAAAAAAAAAAGGCAGAAAGGCCACAAGGATGGGCTGTGTGTCTCACACGCTCACAGCTTGGGGGGTGATACTTTACTTCTATCCCTGTTAAAAAAGACTTTCAACAAATCCCTGAGAAGTCATGACCTCCATGTATGTTTTCTATTTGTTTTTCCACACCAGTTAAATAGCTGCTTTGCAAGCACTTGGGAAAAAAAGGAAAAGAAGAAGCAAGCAACACCAACCCCTCCTCCAAGGCCTCCCTCCCCACCCCAACCCCATCCCTGCTCCCCTTGGCTGCGATGCCAAAATATGCAGCCGGCCTCTCTATCTGAATGAATGTTTTGATTAAAGAAGTCTTAACAAAACAGAGTCAGAACAATGATCCCGGCCCCCTTTCTGCAAGCTTCACCCAACTATGTGGAGTATATTTAGGACCAGATTACAGGGACCTGCTCATTAATTGACTAAGGATGACAAACCTGCAGTGTATGCAAATAAAGGTTTGGGTTTCAGAGGGGAGGGTAAATCTTAACAACCTAATGATGCTCCAGCCACACTTAAAACCCTTTTAACATTGGGATTTTTTTCAGGCCAGCTTTCATGAGCTTGCAAACATATGGAAAAGTTCACGTTTTTCTATTTCCCTTCCAAATGCTTTCTTTTCTTTGACAAAGAATATTTTTTTTCTGTTCAGACACTAAAACCATCACCTATTATATTGCCATGACACCCAAGTAAAGACACTGATCAAAGGGCAAAGCAGAGCAATAAAGTGAAAAAAATGGGACCAGAAGGTTTGGGTTTGGGGTTGGTTTATTAAAGAACTGAAATTCTTTTTCCAAAGGTATTTTTCATTTTGTCTTCTGTTACACAGTGGGAAAACAGTTGGTTAGTAGTGGGTACAAACTCAGATTTGGTTGTCTTGGACATGTATTGTTCAGGGCTCTTCAATGAGTTTCTTTCCATTCCTGTTTAGTGAGATTCTAGGAAAAGCTTGAATGTGTATGTGAAATTTGCAATATTATTTTAATCTGAGGTAAGTCTGATCCAAAATATATGATTTGCACAGTATCACATAACTTAGCAAGGAGCAGAAATCTGGTTCATAACGCCACAGCAGCTGGGCTGGACATGGGACCTCTGGAGCTGACCCTCCAGGGAGTGCATGCACTGCAGAGGTGGCTCTGCCTTCCTGGTTGGTCCTGGAGAAGGTCCAGGCTCCTCCCAGTCCAACCAGCTTTCCAGTTATGCTGGCATCTGAAACAAACTGGATTGTAGCTTTTGAACTGATTTTAACTGTCTTTAAGATGGGGTCACTTGAGAGGTCTAGTACCAGATGAAAAGATGGAGAACATCTTCAAGAAAGCCTTTAGAAGTGGAACAAGGACCAGTGAGGAGAAAAATAAGGAATAATTCTGATTAAGTTACCTCTGAAATGGATTTCTTTACATCCAAGCTGGTAGAACTCTACAAGGCTTTGGGTTTAGAAGATCTCTGTCTGAAGTCACCATCAGAGCTCAAACAGTTTACACTGGAGATACCTAATCTATGGCATTCACCATTTGGTAATGCACACTAACAGTGTCAGATGAGGAAATGTGTCCAGGGGTACCCAAGAACACAGTCCTGTCAATAATGTCTAACACTAATCCTGCCAAGCCCTGCCAAACCAAGCAAGCTGCCCCCTTGTCCCACTTTTCTCCCCCTCACAGTCATAATGAGGAGCAAATATAACTTCTAGATAAAACAAGGAGAAAGAAAAAGCACTTTGTACATTCAACAAACATGATACTATTTAAGATACTAACAAGTCTTTTTCATTTCTCTTTAACAGGTATTTCCAAAAAACACTTTATAAACCAGCTCTTTAAAAAGGGAAAGTAAATGCTTTACAGCAAACATACAGCACTGCACAGAAAGCAGCACCTTCGAATATTTTTTACCAATCACTCTTTCATACTCATTTATAGTCTATTCCCATACTAATAAATACAGATAGTCAACATTCCCTAAATGTTCTAATGTAAATCAGCCCTTTTCTGTAGGTAAATATGTTCTTTTTCTAATAACGCAGCAGTCTGCAAGAAAAATCTTAGCTTTTTAATGTCTTGTTCCAATTTCTCCATGACTCTCTCTTCTCTGACATTGCTTTCTTCATGGAAAGAGGAGGGAAAGAACTTCCAAGGTAAAACAACTCCAAATGCAAAGATGTCATGAACATTTTCGAGCAAGAACAGCCTATTTTCAAAACCTGTAGCATGAAAATTATCTGGGCATGTTCCAGATTATTAATAAAAAAACAATCTTTGCAATGTTTTCCCCAGCACTGTCATCAACAAGTAGACTTCACTCTCAATCTGGATCTGCAACCAATTTTCTGAAACCCATAAGTCAAAATACAATATTGCTCCAATCTGGAATCCTGTTCTGACATAATATGAAAATTAGACTCTGAAAATTTTGGCTCCACTCCTGTTTTTTCGTTCACTTCCAAATGCTCCCAGTGTACCAAAACACGGAGCTGTAACTCAGGTGCAAGTAGAAAGAAATTATGAACCCACCACAGCAGAGCAAGAGCTCTTCTGAGCTATGGGAAGGCAGCTCCTCTGCAGCAGCATCTCCAGAGAGCAGAAGGTAGAGGGCAGGGTCTGCTGGCTGTGGGCAGAGGCAGCACTGAGCACTCGTGTCACCTGGCATCAGGACTGCCATCAGCGTCCTTGTGACAAACACTCCTGGAGTGTGACTGGCCCTCTGCCTGGACACACAATGGGAAACTCGTGGGATGGCTCCCCTGGGCTGGATACAGCCTTGCACTGGCTTTTCTGGAGAGCCCACAATCATTTTCCCTGGAAGAACGAGAGGCTGGGCCAGTTCGCCTGCACTTTGTTAGGGCTGAGAACGATAAGATGATTCCAGAGCATTGCATTACAATAGCTCAGCCTTCAGTTCATGGATTTATCTTCCTCTGCCCTAGATAAAACTCCATTCCTTGGACAAATTAGGTCTGCTTGTCATTCAACACTCTACCTAATGGTCTCAGCTGTGTGTTTCTGCAGTTACTGAAGCTGGAGCATTCCACAGATAGTTCTCATTGATTTGAGAAGTGAGCCAGAAATCCAGTTGTATTTTATCCAAAATGACAATAGGGCAAGTTAATGATGTAATTAGAATTATCAGGACCCTTAAATTTTAAAGGACAGGTTTCAGCAAAGAATGATAACATTTTTAAAGGGATATGTAACACAACCTGGTGATTTATAAACAGCAAGTGCCTTGTGAAGTGAGGCACTAAACATTTTCTTCCTCAGTTTAGGGAGGCTGATACTGACACGGGCTTAGTTTATGAATCTCTAATGTCATGTTATCAAGACCATCATATGCTTTTCAGAAGGTAACACTTACTATCTAAATCCATCCACGGCATTTTCAAACTGCAGAGACAACTTGAGATATGGATGGCATCATTTGATAAGGTATCCAAAAAGCTGGGTTGTTTCTGATGGACACAGCTTGAAGAAGGAGGCACAGCCCCTGAGAGGGGCTGGGAGCTGTCTGTATGCTGTGGTGACCACCAAACAACTTCACTGCACAGCTTGTTTAACCATGTGGATGAAGTCAAGACCTTACACCTGCTGTCAATGAGAAGATTTTTATGCTGCGCTGAGCACAAAGAGTGTAAAATGGGTTAGTCACTCACTTTATTTATTCACTTTGATATCCAGTGATGGCTGGGCCTGCTGGATGAATACAAATCCTGCTGAAAGCATGGAAATATTCTCCTTTACTTCACTGGGCTCTCAATGCAATCTAACATACAAACCATAAAGGCTCCGTGGATGAAGGATGCTTTGGAAGTGTCAGGAATGACTCTTACCCCATGCTGTTTACCCTAAATGGGACAGGCAGAATGAAACCTGGGTAGTTGGGCCAGTAGAAATTGTCTACAAAGTGATCAGCAAAGCTGCAGGTCACTGACAGGCCACATCAGCAATGAGAAAGGAAAAACCATCTTCTCCTGGGACAGGACCCTCTCCTCATGTCAGGAGAATAGCTGGAGACCACAGCCACAATTTTTGGGAAAGGCTGAAGGACAAAAATCTAAGTCTTGGATTTTCAATTTTCCTCTTAATAAAGAGTACATAGTGGTACAAAGAAACATAGAACAAACTAATTCAATTCTGGCAAAGATGAATTTGCTTTACAGAACTGTCCTTAAAAACTGAATAGCTCAAAACTGACCACAGGAAGTAAGTGGTGCAAAAAAACCCACACAATAAATTGTTCCGCACCCTACTTTTTCTTCACGGAGCCTTTAGGTCATTAGGCAATTTCTCAGCTGTCTCAGGTAAAAAAAGTTTCATTTGGAGAAAGATAATTTTCTAATTTTGAACAAACAGATTTTTTGCATTTCAGTACTTCTGAACACACTGACCTCAATTCCCTAGTGAGAGCTTCAGGCAGAATACAGAAGTTAAAACTACTGATCTAATCCAATCCAATCCATTTTTGCTTTTAGGAAACATTTATAAAAGCAGAGAAAGAAGCTGACTTCTTCAAGGGGAAAAATAGTCTGGAGAAAGAGCAGAAAATACATCCATCCTATTTTAGCTTAGAATACTTTCTCTTTGGTATCATTTTGACTCTCTGCCCAGAAGCCTCAACATAAGCCTCTTGATTGCAAAAGTCACAAGAGAATCAAGTGTTTGAAGAAGGCTATTTAAAAAAGAGAGATGTTCCCTACTGCATTTTGGGTCATAGTATAACGTATTAAATTCACCCCCATAAAGTTTTACTAAGTTTAAATATGGATTTTTACATTTGGAAAAATGTTGCTTGCAAACAAATTTTTTAAAAAACGGAGAGGGAGAGGAATGATGAACATAGTATAACCACAGGAAAGCAGAGGTGTTTCCTCTTTCACTGTTCTTAATTAAAATAAAATTTTAAAAACCCACTGAAACTGAGATGGATTTGTTTATTCCTCTGCTTTCATCAGGGCTGGTGGCTCTGAGAAATGAAAGGAGGACATGGGGCCCTGCTCACACCCCTTCATTCTGGGCACCCTGTCTAAGCTGCAATTCTCAAACCCAAGGTGAGCAGCATCTCCCTGGGGTGGTCCTGTCCGTACCCATGAGTGACAAAGGAGCTGTCCTGTGACCTAAAACCTGCTTTGGACTAGGAAGTACCTTTTCTTGCACCTTTCCTCCCAGCATCATCCTGTCTATGCAGCCCCTTGGCACAGTCTTGGTCCCTGAAGGACTCTGCCCTCTCCTCCCAAATGCTGCAGGACTCAGGAATGTGCAGGAAACCTCACACTTTTCAAACTCTCCTGGGGAGGCTGTAGAAGCTCAAGGAAATTATCTGTAACACGTCAGGTCAACAGTGCCAGTATTTCCTTTTTGCTCCAAGATAATTTTTGCACTAAAATGCACCTCAGCATCTTGCAGACAGCTACTGAGGCTGCTTCATCTCTGAAGAGTCACACTGGAGGCATTTAGGAAGTTACTGCACCCACATAAATACTCTCACTCTCCCTGACACTGTCCCCATAGCAACCTTGGGCTTTGTCACCTCCTTCCCAGTCCATTACAGCCACCTCAACCAACAGCTCTGAATGGAGCCAACTGATGGACAGTTTGCCTTTATTCTGCAGCTCCTGATAACCTTCAAGGGACAATGAATAACCTTAAACAGCATCCCAAATTAGTCCTCAAAGAGTGAGTCTCATCCTTTTGCAGTTCTCCTGAGCTGCCCCAGATGGAGCTGAATACCCTGGCCTCCAGCATTCACGTGGGTTTGATTCTTACAACCCCATTCCTGATCTTTTGTTCCCTTCTATTGGGTATTTCAAAGTTGTGTTAACAGCACCAGCTTCAACTCTTATCAGGCCTCTAAAGAGCTGGGCCAGCAGCTGAATACCATGGAAGAAGGGACACATCTTCTGAAATCACTGTGGCACTCTTGTCCCAGGACTGGCATGGGCACCTGCCCTGAACTGCAACAGACTCAGCACATGGTAAATCCCTGTGCCTACATTTAATGTCTCCAGAGAGAGATCTCACAGGGAATCTCTCATGTGTAATATCTGAGTCAGGCTAATCTAATTTGCTAACCAAATGGCAAAAACTCTCCATGACAGAGTCTTTCATCCTGGCAAAAAACCACAGAGAACAAACTTTGGAATGACCCCAACTGGCAAAACCTGACTTGAATAGGGAGTTTATTTTACATTTTAATTTTCTATTTTGTTCTGCTTGCAGTTAAAATAAATGGTATAGAGCTGGTTTATAAAAACACTACCAAACAAAAAAACTCTTTACCCAACAGTACTGCACAATATTTAGAGTTCTGCAGGGACCAGTATACATAGAGGGATTTTAATTTTCCATGGCCTGTAAGCGTTATAATCTCCATCAACTGTGTGCACTCTGGGACCATGACTAACACCAGTGCTTGAACTCTGACTGGTTGTTGGCTTCTTTCTTCTGTCTTTAACACTGTTTTGAAACTCACACTTAATCCAATAATTTGCAGGAATAAAGAAGTTTTTACAACAAACGGCTCCTCTCAAGTCTAACCCACAGGTCTGTTACAGGACAATGTGTCAATAAATCAGAGGTGTCTGTGAGTCCATGCAACTGCTATGAATGACCACAACTCATCTTAGGGACAAAGGCTTTACTTATTAAGAGAAATTACAGAGATTAAAAGGTAACACCAGGACTGTCTTCATGGGTTTGACTACCAGCAGTCCTTTCATAGCATCCATGGCAAATATTCCACTACATCTTGCTTGTTAATTCCTTGTTTATCATGTGTGCTGTGTCTCAACATTTCAGGAATAGTTATAATCACTGATTTCTCTAGGAACCTCTAAAGTCATGAGTTCTCCACCTTTTCTAATTCATATTCCCCATCTTTAAAGACATATTCCTACCCAAGTTGCTTTCTCCCCTCACTTTTCAGTGCAAAGCTGACCAGAATGAACAGCTCTGGCAGCTTTGGTATGGCACAGTCTTGTGTTTCAGTACTGCCACACCAACCACTCTGGTATGTCCTGCTCAGTCATGCTAAAACAATGCTGCATTTTCTAGGTCTGAGTTAACTGGGACACCAAAGGGGTTTTATCCTATGTTGAGGCCCCACTTGCTTGCCCAGCTGTTCTGCTGAGAAACAAGTGACCCACAGAGGCCTGTGCAACTCAAGATAGTGATGGCAAGATAAAAATGTCTGAGAGACCTCTGCCCCAATCTGCAGACTGACCTTACTTTGTCTCAATTCTCTCTGGAAGTCACACAGCTCTCCTTGATTTGCATTTGCTATCATGGACTGCTATCATGATTTAATTCTTTCACTGGCAAGAAACATACAATAGTGTGGCTGTCAAATTTACACAGGTTTGCCCCAAGTGAGTCACTGCGCCTGAGACTGGAATCTGGGAATACTGGTCCCAAAAAAAGGAGATGTTGGAGATGACATCCAAAGACCAAGTTTTCATAGAATTAACTGGAAAGGAGAAAGAGGAATCTCAGTTTGCCATGAAGCATCAAACTGGTCTGGAAAGCAGATTTCTGCTCCCTTGAGAGTTTTTAATAGCTTTGGATAACTAAGATAAACAGAGACTGAAGGGCTGTATGAGACACACACAGAATTATTGAATTATGACATGTTTGAGAGGTTATTTACTTTACAGAGTATTTACATAAGGTCCACTTCCTCTTCATATATATGCTCAAACATTACAAAGATTCCCCCTCCACCCTTAATGAGGAGTCTGCATTCAACAGCCTCAAACATCCAGAATTAACCTTTTTTCAAGAACATCCCTTGGAAAGTTTTCCAGGCAGTCCATTCCTTGTTCCTAGTAACAAGCAACAGGACAAGATGAAACAGCCTCGAGTGGCACTGGGGGAGGTTTGGATTGGACATTAGGAAAAATTTATTCATCAGAAGGGCTGTCAAGCATTGGAACAGGCTGCTCAGAGAAGTGTTGGAGACACCATCCCAGGAGGTATTTAAAAGATGTGTGGATGTGGTGCTTGGGCACACGGTTTAGCTGTGGACTTGGCAGTGCTGGCTTAGCAGTTAACTCAATGATCTTGGAGGTCTTTTTGGACCTAAACCATTCAATGGTTCCCCAGAGCCTGAGCAAAACCAGGGAAATTCCACTCTCTCACCAGGCAAATGAGGCACGTGTGGAAAGAAAACACAGGGCATTAAAAGGAAGAGGGGAAAGAGGGATCAGAATATGAAGTGATGACTGGGATATTGCTATTGAAGCAGCTGATTTTTCCTCAATTCTCTGGCCCATCTGGAACAATTCCGCTCACCTGAGAAGTGTCATGGTTGAATATCACAGCATTCAGGTCTCCACAGTTGTAGTGCTTGATGAGATCCTCAGTGGTGTAAGGGGCCTGCAAACTCCCTGCTCGAAGGCTTTCGTGTTGGAGCAGAGTCTGGTTTAGAGCAAACAGCACCTGCAGAAACACAGGCAGGAAAAGAGAGAAAAAGTTAAAGACAGTAGGAATCAAAACAACAAAGACTAAAGGACAAAACTTTGAAAGACTTTCCTGCACCTGAAGTCTATTTCCTTTATCCATTCTGGCCCACAGTAACAAGGGATGATCTTTAGGCATTCCCAAGTGGAAAAGCATCAGGTGCAAGACCCCATAATATTCTTCATGGAGTATAACTTCACAACAGACACATATTGCTCAGAGGTCAGAGTCTCAAAACTCTTGGGCTCTCTGTGCTGGTTAATTTACTTCGTGACAGACCCTGGAATGGAAACTCCCCTAAATGAGGAAAAGTCTAGTGCCTCTGGCTGTTTTCTGTATCCTAGCTTAAATCCAAAGCCCAAACTCAGCTGACAGGTTTTTGAGAAAAAATTCAAAATCTTCTGAACTTCTGAAATCAAAGGTGTTGTATTGGAACTTTGTGCACACTTGTAATAACAGAAACTTTAGGAAATTCATTATTAGTCTCCCTCCTTTTGTCTTTCTTCCTTCACCCACCCATTTGCAAAGTGAGAACAAACAGATCTCTAACACTGTCCCAGCAGACTGGTTCAGTATCCCCAAACCAAACCTGAAAAAAAAGCCAAAAAAGCAGAAGCACTATTTACTGTGCCATTTTGGGTAACCGAAAAAAAAAAAGCCCTTAAATATTAGATTTTTTCCCTTGAATTACCAAACAAAGCCTTAAAAAACCCAAGCAAACAAACAAAAAAAACCCCCCACGCCTCCCCAACCAAAAAAAAAATCAAATAAAACCAAATAAAAAAGGACCACTACATTTCACATCAAGTACCAAAAATCTTTTCAGATTTGTGACAGACTGGGGGAGTAATAAATACCAGTTATTGAACCACCAAGTCTGGGCTCTACATCTTCTGCTTTCCAAGAACCTTCTGAAGAAACTTGATAAAAAGTAGATGAATAAATCAGATGAACAGCAGTGAAGGCATTTGTCATGAACTATATAAATAAACAAACACACTTTTCCTAAAATAAAGTGGAATGTGGCGACTGTGAATTCAGACTTCTGAAAAATTACATTGATGTGTCATTTTTCATGAAAAGACTCCTGCACCCCTCAGTCTCATATTTCACCATTTTTAAGCTTTTCTCATTTATAACAGCAGTGCCCCATCCTTCCCAGAGAATAACAATCATCTCAAAATCTGGGCAAGGTAATCCCTGCTGAGCTCCAGTCTGGGACCTGAATTCTTACCTTCTTAAATTTTAGCAACTGAACCCACTTCAAGGACTGAACCCAAGAGGAGTTTAAAATCAGCAATTTACATATGCATTTGCAGGATGGAAGTTTTTCTTAGCTTAAAATTATGATTCCCATTGAAGTTTATCTGAAGGTGAAGGAGAGGAAGTTGCAAAATCTCATGTATATAAAAAAGAGTATTGGATATTTAATTATTAATAATAACATTGATAATGTTAGTAATATTAATAATAACAAAGGATCTTCAGGGCACTAACAGCCTCAATAAAAAGCTGTTACATGCTAAGTAACATACACAAATTGGGCTGAGGAAAAGCAAATGCTAGCTTTTAATTTACTTTAAAAAAAATGAAAAAGATGGTCTTTCAACTGAACCTGTTATACCTCAATTTGGCAATCAGTTCCCCATTAAGAGCAAAGCCTAAAGGATTTCCTTGCTCAGATCTAAAGGTCTCTTCAGGCTTTTCTACAAAGAGATCAACCTTTCCCAGGACCACAGCTTGAAGTTAAGTATCTTCCTAACTTAGTTTTTCTCTAATTTTAAAAATATGCAAAAAACACAGTTTGAAGAATTTCTAACGTTTGAAAGGATCTGAGCTTTTTCTTTTTCCCCTAAGGGCTACAGCTCAAAGAGGAAATGGTTCATCCCAGGATTTCCTGGGGATTCTAAACATTTTGACTAATAAAAATAAAAGCTTAGAAAAACACTGACAGGAAAAATGAGAGCAGAGGTTTTCCCAAAATGCTTTTAGCAAAATCCTTCTCATTTTTGATTTTTTAAACAATGGAAGTTACTGGATTTTTATATACAAAAATATGTATACACACAGGCACACACACATATACAAACCACCACCAAGCCCTGAGGCAAGACTGTGTGTTTTTTGATAAAATATTAAGAAGGCAATAAACAAATCCTTACTTACTTTACTCCCTATGCCTTTCCCCCTTCTTTTTTCTTTTTTTTTTCTTTTTTTTTCTTTTTTTTTCTTTTTTTTTTTCCTTTTTTTTTCTTATTCTGGGGAAACCAGTCCTGTGCATTAATGCTGTGGGTCTTTCTCCTGTGAATAAGTTTGAACCTACTGCATTATTTCTGTCACATTTACCGGGGGTTAGAGATCTTGAAGAAAATTGTCTATGTGCTCGTCAAAAATCAGCCTGCAGAGAAGTTCACCATACAAGTTCAGTTCTTATAAGACACCAAATGAGAGAGAATGAGTTATTTTGCAGTTTTTGGCAGATGGCCCCCCATGATTTCATTGGTGGCAGGACATTAATTTCCCTGCTTTCTGCCTCAGAGCAGCTTTGGGGACCAGAGGTGATGCTGGCCACCAGCTGAACCCATCCAGCACGCTGCTGTCACTGTGGGGAGCTCAGCACTGGATTCAAAATTCTGCCCCAAAAAAAGCTACTCCAGAGATTTTATTGTAGGAGGAAAGTTAAAATCAGAAATTTTAACACTTGGACATGCTAAAGGAAAAATGTAATTAACCAATTTCTAGAGAAGCCATAACCACCATGGATTTTGGTTGGGTGGCTCAAAACAAATTTAAAGAGAAGTGGGGTCTCACCACGGTTGCCTGCTTCCTGGCTGGATTTGTAGACCATTTCCTTCAGAGTCAGGTTAAAGCCAGCTTAAAACCCGAATTTATTTTTCCTTACTGTTCAGATAATGCCACAAAAACAACGCTGTTTCCTTCCCTTCTCTCTATCTTAATATCACTGACCCCACGACCCCCAGGCTAATCCTCTATCTGAGTTAAATCTCCCAGAGCTGGCTGAGATTACTGAACAACTGATGAGTTCAAAATAAACACACTTAGAGTGACTGCCTACACACAGTCCCACCTAATAAACAGAGCAGACAGGATTTGTTCTGAGAAGCCATGGGAAGTTATGACTTTGGCTCTTGGGAAACGCATTTTATTCACACAATTTATGGTGCTCACCCTGGTGTGCTTTGAAGACATTTTCGCATGTCTGTCTCTGGCCCCACTGCTTGTGACTGACCAACCTTTTAATCTGGGTGGTGTCATTGCCCCAACACAGAGATTTTATTTGGAGACACCAGCTCAGCCCTCAGGGCAGTCCTGTTTTACTGTCAGTGGGAGTGGGTCCCACTAGTCCAACACAGTCCCAGGGACCACTGGTCCAGACATTTTTGGAGTGGTTTTGCTCAGCCTTCAGACCTCTCAGGGGCTGGACCAGTGAAGACCTTCACTAACAGCTTTACTGATCACTTTGGCACTCACACAATATTCCCCTTCTCTGTGCTTCTGGATTATAGATCCAGGAGTCACACAAGAACAGAAGGAATGGGTTACAAAAGCAAACCTCCCATATAAATCAACTTGAATGTTTATGGTGTTTAACTTTCACCTTCAAAAAGACAGAGGATTATAAAACCTCCAAAGCACATACAAAGCAAGTAGACAAAACTGCAGTGAGTCCTAAGGTCTTGAGACTCTAGGCACTGGCCAGAAGTGATGCTATAAGCAGTTGTCCTTGGGATAGTCTGAATATTGTTCTGCAAACACATTGGTGAGGTTGGAGGTTTGATTTTATGTGATAATTTAATGAGAGTTGTTTTTTAGGGATGTAAACCTAATCTACAGAAAGAGATCTAGAGAACCACTGCCACCTTTCTCAAGAGAGAGAAGTGAATAAATGTGTGTGTCGAATGGGCTTAGGAACACTCCAGCCTTTCCACTAGAAAAAATTTTTCTAGTGAAAAACTGAACTTGGGTTTGAGAGAAAAGCTAGATGAAAATGCCATTTGTTCCAAGGTACTCTCACAACCAGTCACATATAGTGTTTTTTGTGCCAGGCCAGCAGCTTCAAACTGGGCTTTTGAAAGCTCCTGAAGGCAAGCACCATGTTAGTGCTGTATGTGATAGCTAGGGAGGAGAAATCACAGCCTCTGTGCCAGAGATTTCTCCTTGCCTGTGTTCTGTACATTTGTCTCTATCTGAGGAGCATAAGAAGGCCTGGGACACAAAAACCAAGCTAACCCTCATCAAATACATCATCATTCCTGGTTACATCAGCGGTGAACAGGTGGACCTGTCCACCTGTGGAATCAAGTGGAAAGGCTGCCAGGTCCACCTCTTCGACTTTTCTAACTAAAGCCTCAAATAATGCCACAATGAAAAAAAAAAAAAACTTTGTGGGAACATCTAATAAGCAACTGTAAAATAAGACAAGGAAACCTTATTAACAGATAAAATGCTTGAGTGGTCCTAAACCTTCCTATGAAATATATTGCTAATAAAACAGACAACAAATTCAGGAATTACAACACAAGAAACACATTTTTTGTTAAGCTTTAGACAAATTGGAGCTGTGTTCTTCTGGTGTATTTGCTATACAGGAGACTTGAAGATGAAAGGCAACACTAGGAAAACTCTCAGGCCAAGCTTTGCATTCACAGGACTCCAGTAGCAGGAATTACAGGATGACCCCTGCACAGACCCATGATTAATAACAATACCACAAAAACAAGTACTTAAATTTCACACTATGATGTCAGCTCTTGAGCAGGCAACTTATTGTTTTCCTTTGCTCTCTCGTTTGGACACGTGCCACCACAATGCAAACACTAAATAAGCATTACTGGAAGTGTTTGAGTGACTATATCCTGCCAGTGCCAAGATTGCAATTCCAGAAAAGAAATACCCACTCTCCTACTTGGTTCAAAACAAACTGCAATATAAATATTGAGATATATACAGTTCTGCAGGGGTTCTCCTTTCTTAGTTATCCTAATCTCTGATCAAACAGAAAATCAAATATACAGTTTCAGGTCAAAATAGTTACTTGGGAAAAAAAAAATAGAAGAAAGAAAAATGCAAGTCCCTGATTTTCCAGATTAATGAAAAGCAATAAAAGTACTTGCCCAAATCTGTTCAGTTCCATTGGTTTCCAGAAGACGGGTTTCCCTTTTCCTTGAATCTCTTGCGCTATTGCTAGGAATTAGTGAGCTGTGAAACTCACCTAATGAGGTCAGCATCAGGAAATAGCTCTGGAAAAATAGGTCCTGGGGGATCTACTAAAGGACTCCCCCAGTGTCCAAACGAAATCCTGGATGCATTGGCACATTGTACAGCCGTGGCTGTGGGAGGAACGTGCCCAGCTTTGTTGTTGTTTTTCCTATAAAGGGACAGCTAAGGAAAGTGAAACTATTAACTCATCCACTGGAATTTCTACTCCCAAACCGTGCTCCCTGTTAAAGCTGCTCATAAAAGCCTTTCGGCTAGTTAGTTCCATATGTTCCCCAAATCCGCAGTTATTGCTTCTGAAAGGCAGGAGTAGTTAACAGTCTGCGGCTTGGCACTGACCAGGGAGACCCAGGGACCTTGCTTTCCCCCTCCCTTTCAAACTGCCAATTAACCAGTTTAATAAACCAGCTTGAATCTGACTGAGGTGCTTGGAGAAACCCCAAACCACCACCCATCCCAGGGCTCAGCCACGACAGTGACACAGGGGTACGGCCCAGGGCAGAGCAGTCACACTACTGATGTCCAGCCACTGGACTAAGATTGGTTTTCTTGATGCTGGGAAAGCTGCAGGGACCTCGAGGCTCCAGTTTTCAGCCCCTTATGCCCAAAGCCCCAGCTGAAGCTGACTCCAACAGCTTGACTTCAGCCTCCTGCTTTTTCTCCTAATGCAAACATCCCATGATGAACTTGCACAGGTGAAACTAATTTTGTTTTTTTTATTTTATTTTTTGCTGTGTTTTGATTGAATCAAAAACCAACAGAAAATTTCTATACATCAAACACTGCAGAGTACATGAGAACCCCATTCTCTCAGCCTTAAGTCCCCCAAACCAGAAAAGGAGTCTCCTAGTTGATGACATTCCCTGGGCTGACCCTACTGCACTGTTGCTTCTGCTCCAAGTTCCTGTCTTCAGTAGGGCTGGGGCAGGCACAGGGTTCAGTGAAACCTTGGAGAGCAGCAGTTTGGGGGTCTGGTGGGTTATGTGATAAAACAGGCAAGACAGCAACAGTTTGGGCTCTTAGATTCATGTCTTCTCTTGCACAAGATCATTAAGACATGAAGACATGGAATTAATTTCTGTCCTGAAAGCACTTTTAAAACTTATACTACAATACACTATAAATACCACACCCACTCTAAATAGGTCAATAAAATCCAAATAAAGGTCTTAAATATGTAACCTGAAGTCAGCAGCAGCTGCAGCAAAGGCAGTGTTGGAATGAGAGTAAAATCTGAAAACTTTTCTTCTAGTGGCAGTGACCTCTGTTACTTGCTAAAGGTACCGAGAGTCCAGATTAACACAGAAGAAAGGAAAAGAGCTTTGGGGAAAGAGCTTTGATATGGAATTTCCATCCTTTCCCCTTTTGTGAACCACCACACTGATGGAGAGATGTTTCAATGCACTCACCACACCATCAGCAGGCTCTCATTTGCCAGTAACTCAGCTTGATGTCCAACCAGTCACAGTGTGAGTGAGCAGTGACTCTGCAGGATAACTGCTTTGGTCAATGCCCACATTCAAACTTAGGGAAATAAATTAAGAAACAGCAAGAAGACAGATTTGCATTTTAATCAGAACTGAAACTCTGGAAGGGACAGAATTACTTCTGTTAAATTTGCAATCTAAATAAAGGATTTGTGTGGATTTTGTATGCAGGATTTACTTCCATCCAGTACTTCTGCAGGGGTCTTGTTTCTCAGCTGTGCTAAACTCAGCAGATTAACTTCCATGAGCAAACCTATCTAAAAGGCTAAATATTTTCACCAAATGAGTTTCACTCTGGTCAGTCTAATTCTGCAAATGGTTTTAAATGAAGTGCAACCAGTTCCAGTCACCAACACCCTGCCTAGCAGTGATGGCTTGCAGGTCCAAGTGTCACTGTTTAGACTTCTGCACTGAGTCTTAGATCTTGTAAATAAAAAAGTAAAGACTCAGTAAGATCAGTTCATACTTCTGGCATGAGAGAGCACTCTTCCCTCTTGAAGGAATATTGAACTCAGAGTGGGTCTAAAGCATATGCCTCCTTCCTACAACTCACCTCAGCTATTGAGTTATGTGACTTAAAGAAAGGACATACTAGACAACAAAATACTGCATATGAAATGCTGACCAGTAACTTAAAAATCCCATATTAGTTTGAATCAAGTCAGACATGATGGTGTAACTTGCTTCAGGTTCTTTCTTTACACCTTTCATGTTAATTTGTGACAAAGCAGTAACAGGTCTTCCAGGGCTGAGTAGCTGGCAACTGGGTTTGATTTTAAACAACTAATAAAAGGTATCAGAAAGACCATTGTGAGGGTAAAAGGTGGAGTGCTGAATTGGTGTAAATGGACCCAACTCCATGAAGAGAAAGGAGATGGACCATATGACACTGGATGTCTAAAGCAGCAGCCCTGGATCATGTGAAACCCACAGGCACAGAGGAAGGCAGAGACATTTCTCACCCAGACAAAGCAGGCAGTGTTCCAGGGGGACACAATGGACAGGGCCCTGCTTCCTATCTGGTGCTGCCCATCTGCTGCTGCCCTGGGCTGGCTGCCATCCTGGCTCCTTCCTGCACACCTCTGGGTCCCCACAGTTTCGCCCTGTGCCACCACCCCAGCAAGCCTTGCTTGGCCTCCAGCTCCACTGTGTCATTCCTTTTCTGGGGGTATCTCATCACTCACTAATAAAGAGCAACCCCCCTGTATTCAGAAAGCCCAAATGCTGCCTCAGTGCCAGGTAACCCTACCCCACACATCCCTCATGTAACACAGGAGCTCTGTGGGCACTGAAGTTTGTGGGGAGGTTTCTGGAGAAGAGCAGTGTTCCAGCAGAGGTGCCGCAGCGTCTGCAGCACGTTGCTCAAAGGTGTCACTGAAACAAGAACAGTCAGCTCAGATAAGCCCAACATCCCCAAAAGTGTCTGGTAGCAGATACTTTGGGAAAGCATGTAAGAAATGAGGTGAGCAGAGCATGAACTTTTCTCAGACAACACTTCCCATCTTCTGGAAATCTGCCAGTTGGGGACCTTGTGGATGAAAATACCTCCTATCACTCCTTCCCACCCACCTCCCTGTTCCCCATGCCTTCACCTCAAAATTATCCCCATGCTTGGTTGCACCACTCTCCTGAGGAGCAGCCATCTGCCTGCTCTACGCAGAGAGGAGCGCTCAGCCCGCTGCTTTGCTCAGCAATTTCACTCCCAAATGGAAGCCTGGCAGGATGCCCGAAGGGCAGTGCCTACGATCACTTTTCTTCACCTTAAATGGGCACATTGTGCCTTCACCTTCAGAGGGGGCACATGAAATCCTTCCCAAGAACCTGAAACCACGTTTACGCTCGGCTCACAAGTAAAATTGTTACCGGGCCCTTCTGGGGTTTCGATTTTTCTTTTTTTGTCTCCACTGTAACAGAAGGAATGTGGGAACATGCCCTGAGTGGAGCGGACCAGTTGGCCCTGGTGACGAGTGAGCTGCAATGAAAGGGGCACCCTCATGGAGAAAAGCAAAGCTCTGGGGTGGTTTGGGGAACTCCCAGCTTTAGACACCCAGCCTGAGACTTTTTTTTTTAAAAGTCTACTTTCATGATATGCTAAGCATCCACCCACTGAAAAAAGCAACCTGTCCTGGGTATATTTAATTTGGGGTTTATTCATATTACTGCTTAATTTTGAACTGTTGCTTTTTAATTACCAGCTGAAGCTACATAGTAAAACGGACTAGCCCCACAGGCATGTTTTTCTTTCTATTATATTACAGTGAGGCAGCAGATTAACTCCTTCAGCCATCCCAGCTTAACACCTCGCGATGCCAGCACGGCCCCTTTCCAAACTGCTGCTCCTGCAGCAGGAATGGCTGGAGGGGACACAGATCCTTCTGTCCTGGATTTCCAAATCCCAGCCTGGGGTATCAGCACAAGCATGTGCCAATTTCAATATACATCTATCCTGGAGAGTAAATCACAGCCCATCAGGAAGGGAGCCAGATGGAGCTGCAACTTCTGGCCAAGGACAAACACTTTGGGGCAACAACTGTCTCAGCTTTCTAGTTTCCACATGAGCACCACTGAGTTAGCAGCTGTAGAAAAGGGAATGTTTCCTAAGCCTGAAGGAGGCTGAATCTTCATGAGGTCCAGCAGGGAAAAGCAAAAAAAAAAAAAAAAAAAAAAAAAAGAAATTACAATTCTAAACAGCATAAGAAATGAAAAACTTCAAGAGAAAGCAGGGAGCTGAACTCATCAGGGATAAACACTTGTTTTGAACTGTTGTTTTTTCTTTTAGCTTAACATTATCTCAAGATGAAATAATTTTATTATGCAAGATGTTTCTGCCACTGGGGTACGTAATGACCATGCATGGAGCACCCCATGTCTCTTAAGAAGCACAGGGCTTGGTCTGGCAGCTGCTCCCTCTGGGTCTTCCCCACCTGGAGCAAACCTATGCCCTTAACCAGGACAGATGATGGGACCCCATCTGTGCCAGCTGTTACAGGGCACAGAGGTCCCTGGGTGGCCTTACCACGACAGCCCCTCTTTCTCCTGGGAATCCATAGTTATATCCTCAGGGTCAGGGTTCCAGTGCAGACCTTGTAAAGCACAGGTGATGAGCAGTGCTGACCCCTTGTGCTGCCTCCCCCCCCCAGAGCTGCTGCATCAAAGCATGAAAATGGCTGAAGCTGGTGCTCCCCTCCAGAGTGTTGCAGCCCTGGTACAGTCTACATAAAAATTACTCAAAATTCAGTTAGCCAGGGAAAGAAGGTGACCTACCCATCAAATCACAGCAGCTCAAATTTCTAATATCATCTACTTGCAGCCAAGCACTTGCCTTCAAATTAAGCAGAGGACAAGAATAATTACTTACTATTCACCGAGATATTTACATCAATTATTCAGCAAATAAATTCAGCTAACAAATAGCTTCAAGGAAACCGCAATCTATTCACAGTCAAGTTGCCAAGCCAGAAGAAAATTATAAAATTAATTATTTGCAACAAACTTCTCTGTTAGCTTTCAAAGTCAGAATGATAAATTCAGACACTTTATTTTCTACTATATATTGGCTTCCTCAATCTAATGCTCCTGTTTATGAATTATGGGAGGTTATAGCTGTCTCTTGAAAGATAACTACAATTATATTTTTATTATCATTGGAACTAAAAGATCTTTGTGATTCAAGGTTTTTTAAGCCTAGCCTTAACAGTCTCCACTCCAGTCAGAGAACACCTATGAAATCAGCTACCAGTGATGATATGCTGCTAAATAACAAAGTAGAGTGTTCTCAGATTCTTCCTCTCCTGGACAGAGCCAGGAACCAGATGCTGCTGCAAAATATTCATTTAAATTGGCAAATTCTGAAGAAAGCACTTCATTCAAGTAACACTTTCATTTTATTTTTTTTTTTTCTTCCAACTAAGAAAGGATGTAGAAGAATATTCTCTGCACAGCTTCATATATTACTGAAGGTGGGATATTTCCTCACATAAACAAATAACAAAAAGAGTAATTAATACTGTTTTCAGGCACCATTCTGGTCTATGCACATAAGCAGCAGAGAGAATACCTGATAGAGATCTGCCTCAGGTTCACCTTCTGCCCCTTTAGCTGCATCTCCTCACTCCTTACATGCTCTCACAGAATTTGAGCCAAAAAAACTCCTTCTTTCCCCCCCGTCTTTTTTTCCTTTCCTGTTTAATACTGATGCTCTGTAAATACACCCACAACTAAGCAATTACATGCTGCCAACCCCTGAAACACTCCATAAATGTCCAACAGGTTTTTCCCTCCCCAGCTGTGCTTCACCCGGGAGATTCCCAGAAATCCTGCAGCCACTGAAGGCATTGAACATGGGGACACAGCTCAGACAAGTCCTAAAGACCCCAAAGGGAGAAAAAGCAACTCCCAAAAGCAAATGTCTTTCCTCTTGCCCAGGAATAATATGGATGGATAACAGCCTTTTGCACAATCATGACAGTGGGGCTGAAATCAGAGGCTTCAGTCCACTATTCAACCTCAGGACAGAAGGGAAGATGTCCAAGGAGAAATCCCAAAGCAGTGGTGTGGGTACTGAGCAGAGCACAGAGGATTGCTTCCAGGTTTGACTTCACTTGCTAAGGCCGACTCAAGCCAGTTCAAGGAGGCTCATCTGGTGTAATTTAGCATGGTCCTGATGAGTGACACCCATTGAAATCCTGCCCACACGTCCCAGAGGAGGAGATGGGGATGGTGCAGGGGGTAGGAAATTACATCCTCCAAAACCTGTGGGGGATCAGCTTATTTTGAAGATAATATCTGATCTGCATTTCTTCCCTGCTCTGGGTCTTTTTACCTTCCATAAACCAGGTAGGATGGAGGGTGGCTTTATAGGCCAATTTCTTTGCAGTTGGGAGTTGATCAGATTAACTTACCCCAACCATCCTTTATTACTTCACTTGGCAGGGAATTTTGCCCTGTGTTTATATTTTGTGCACGTGCAGCTATGCTTTCCATTTAATCGTTCCTCAAATTTAAAATATAACTATAAAATTCTAAGAAACTTAGCTTGGATTTTGAGTAGCAAATGTTGTGGACCACTTAGAGATGAGGTGAAGCTCTGGAATTATTCAGTGAAGGCACAAACAATGAACACATCTGAGAAAAATGTCAGAGAGTTTATATAGAGACGGAAAAATTGAATAGATTGCAAAAGAAGTTGCTCAGGAAACATGGCTTTACTGAGCTCTGGTAACTAGAACTTACTGGATTCAAAGCATTAGGATACAAACATTACTAAGACAAAGACTTTGTGGAGTCTTGTTTAAATTGCAAATTCTGACTCTTTTTTTTCTGATGGGGTGACCTCTCCTCTTTGCTTTTAGGAAGCTAAATTACACTTTAGTTTGCCTGTTTTCATCACATTTTGCTTTGGGCACAAATGACCGCGAGCTCTGCTCTTTCTATGCTGATAGAAACTGAAAAGGGATTAACCAAAGAGCAATAAACTATTCCCTCCAAATTGTTAGCTCTACATTTTCCTATTAGTGTCTACCCACACTGACTTGAAACTTAGCAATGCTGGTTTTCTCCAGAGCTGTCAGCTGAAATAAGCTGGTTCTGTTCCTCGCAGGCTGCATTTGCCAGAGATCTTTCTGCTTTCAAAACACGCCCCCTCCACCAAACACAGCAAGACTGTTGCCCTTTTCAGAATTTCCCACAGGTACACCTCAATGTTAAAGAAGGAACAAAACCAGCATGGCATTTTTCAAGCTATTCTCATGGGACTGCTTTGTACACAAGAATGTCAGAGTGAAGGCAGGCCTCGTGCAGAGCTCTGAAGGTAGATGGATGAGTGTACAAGCCAGAGACTTGCAAAGATTACAGACCAGAGCCATTAAAGTCTTGAGAGGAGGGGAAGGATTCCTGATGCAAGAAGATAGTAGGATCTGAAAAGATCCACAAAATCCCTTAAATTACAATGGAAGTTGCTCAAGAAAAGCAATCCCATTGTCTTCTCTTTGGACTTTTCATAAGAGCATTGGGAATGGCAGAGCAGATGTGCTGTAGCACGGAATGAAAGCTCCAGCCCAACCCTGGACTTCTTAAGGCCCTTTTGCCAGCCTCTTCTCTAATAAATTTAGATGCTCTGGCACCTGAAAGTTTCCAGGTGATACTGCAAGCCAACTGCAGAGGACTGACTTAAGTGCCCTTGCCTCTGTTACACTGCCTGACCAAGAGACCAACTCCAAGCTGGCACTGGCATTCTGCAGAACTGGGCCTGCTGCCTACTCTGCAGTCTTGGGCAGAGTTTGACCCTTTGTATTCTCAACTAAATGCTACCAGATGGATGCATCAGTTCAAAGGCTGGTGGAAACAATTAAGATTACAGGAAGCCACGTTTATCCTTCCACCTATAGCACTGAATTAATCATGGCTGATAGGGATCTAAGCAGAGCCCACTCAAGGCTCTGATTTATATCACTACCTGTCAAGACATGGCAGAAGATTGCCCAGTAGCTGCTGAAGCTTTTCTCCCACCCTCTTCCTCTCCTGGGGAGACAAATATAAGCCAGGACATTCCTGCTTTGCTCAGGATGCCATGAAACCTAACCTCCTGTTGACACAAGCATTAGGCCCCAGGACTGTATAACAGGTCACTGACAGAAAGATATAAGATAGAGCTTCCAAATTTGGCTGGCCACACACAGGCAGGCACTGGGATATGCATGTTCCTGACTCCCAGGGCCTGCATACCTGTGAGGGAGACTCGGAGGCTGATGGACATCACAGGGCCCTCACCAAACCATTTTTCAGCTGTGTCTTCTGGCAAGTCGAGTGGCTGATGCTGCCTGAGATTCCTATGAATCCTGTTTCCTTCCTAGGCAGCAAAGATTGGATTTTATTCTAAACACAGGGAAGATCCAGGGAGCACTGGACAGCTGTGTCCCTACAGTTGCTGTTAAAAGAATGACAAAGGAGGAGTGCCAGAACCCATCCTTCCTGGGCGGGACTGGAAGTCTGAGTGTCCCCATGTGAATCTGAATATTTGTTCTTAAATAAATTCAACCCTCAGTGCTCATCTGCCTGTCAGAAGTCCAGTGTCAAGACCGAGAGAGGACTCAGTAACTGTGAGCTCAGTGCTTTCTTTGGAGGCAAACCTCCTGAAGTCTGGATGCTCTTTTTCCCAGGAACTCACTGATGAGCATGTTTCATGTCAAGCATGAAATGGGAATGCATCTGTTACCATATGCTAAGCTTTTCTCCATCCGTGGGAGGCAAAACAAAGACAAACAAGGAGGCATGAGTCAACACAAGGGTTAATTTAAGCACTGAGCTTGCTTAAAATAAAAGTTGTCACCAACCAAAAAGAACAAGTAGCCATTGAAGAGAAAACTGTTGAGATTTATGGGCCCCATTCTAGAGACATAAAAGGGGAGTCAATCATCATTTGAAGTTTATTTTTTTAATAAGAGCTCCTCAAATATTCCCCCCACTTTTCATTGCCAGAAACGTAAGCATGTGGCTGTGAAAAAGTTAAAAATTAGGGGTTTCCTAAGTGGGAGCAGAATGCATGGCCGCTCTGTATGACCCCAGCTACTCTAACAGCTACTGCTAATTCCCTGTGGAAGCATCAATAGCTTGTGAAATAGACTCCTTTCTTTTCTTGTACAAATTATTCCTTTATATTTTTGAACTTCTGAACCTCCTGGCTTAATAACAACTCCACAAGAAAGAAGGAAAATAATTGAGTGTTTATAACAGCACGCATCCTTTTTTATTATCATCCCAGGCTGTGGCACTTTCAGCTCAGCAAAGCTTTAGTCAAAGCTGCTCTGCAAAACTATTTGGAAACAAGAGGAGGAGAGGGATGGGAAGGACATCGCCTCCTACATAGAAACTGTGGTCAGCGGACATTTTTTAAATTTCTCAAACGTATAGTTTCAATATTTTCCACCTACTCCCTAAATTATAACCTACCCACTTACTACCTGTTTCAGTTACAAACAGAAATTAAAACATTGCTCCAGCCCTCACAGCCTGTGAGCTGCAGCACATCAGAATGTGAGTCATAAAAAACTGCAAAACAAAGCAAGACAAAAACCTTAACCCACCCACACATGCAAGGAAAGAAAGAAACAAATCAGGAGAAAATAACAGGAATAAACCATCTTTAGCCTCTTTCTTTTTCCAGTTTTAAATGGAAAGCAATGTGACAGTGCTGCAACAGATTACAGTCTATTTATTTTCTCTAATCCAGTTGGTGGATTCCCCTCTACCTCCCAAAAGACTTACATGGCTTGAATTAAAAAAGGCTAACAGTAGAATGTATGTTTACTCAATAGGAAATGGCCATGCCAGGCTCAGGAAGTGCTCCAGCGGGCCATGCTCAGGCTCATCCTCCTCCAGCAGTTGGCTTAACAAGCACTAAATCACTGAGCCTTACATTCTAGATGATTTGCTGCCCAGTATCATCACTTTGTTGATTAATATGCTAACTCATAACAATGACAGATTCATAATAGTACACTTGGCAATTCATATTCTGAACTAGACACTCAGCCAGGGAACAATGCTGTGCCCTTCCAGGTCAGTGCTGCAGCACAATCCAACCCTTTTATGACAAAGTGAGATGAGAATTGTAAGGACTTGGCACATCAAACCCAGCAGCATTTCCTTGAAGAGGCTCAAGAAATGCCACCACCCACACTTCAGCAGAGCCCACTGCTCGGGGACACATCTTCACTTTGCTGTCAGCAAGGACAATTGAAACCTGCTTCACTGGAGCAGCTCTTGTCAATAAAACTCACCTCAGACCAATACTGGCTTGGCTGAAATTGAGGTGTGTAAATAAGAACTCAGTATCCTTGAGGTTTTCAAACATTTGTCTTTCCAGCAGTTATTTACAGGTGGTATTTTTTGGGTTTTCACTGGTATAATCCAGTAGTAACTCTTTCAAGCTGATGGATTTGTACCAAGCTCCACCACTCAATTGATTACACCATGAAATAAGGGACTCCTACCTTTGCTATATACTACAAAGACCAACTGAAGGGACAAAATGAGAACTAATTTTAACAGTTTCTTAATGAGCATTGGAGGTATTTCCTTCAGCCATGTTTACCTAGACATCTTTCCTTTCTCCTTAGTGAGGGTTCTTAAATGTAGCTTCTGAGGCCAGGCTAAACCCTCACTAAATTTTCTCCATAAAGTGAGATCCCCTGCAGCTGGACCATGTGGATAGTGTAGGATTCGAGTGGCAGCCACTGCCTGCTGCTCTCCCAACCACTGGCATTTCAATTGATGTCCATTTATCACAGGCTTACAGTCAGATCTAACTGTAAATGAGCCATTCCATGACTGTGATCTAATTATTTATTACTTCTGAGTAAGTACGTTGAGATGGAAAATAAAAATCCAAACCCTAAACACTGGAATCTCAGTAAAAGGCTAGGCAGGAGGCTTTGTGCTGCTCTTTTCCTACTTTCAAGGAAGACAAGTCTCCACCCCAGGCTTTCAAACACCAGGAGACATCTCAAACTCCTTGAGTTTCAATCTGCATCACTGGTTAACTCTGGCTGTCTCCAGAGCCACGGTGTCTGGCCATGAGCAGGGCAGAATTAATCCATCCCTGGCTGCTTGCAAAACCCTCCTCTGCTCCCTTCACCTCCTGCTCTTTCCAAGCACCACTTTTCCTTGACCTCATCCCAGCCAAGTCCGGCTGACTGAGAGCTTGTCATGCAGCACAGGGAGAGCTCCAGCCAGCCCTACACGCTGGGCTTTTCCTGACTCCCTGACACTTCTGATCTGATGGATTTTGTAGTGCTCTTGTAAATGGGAATTAGTCATGCCTAGAGGGTCAAGGTTGCCAGACCTCATGCTGAAGTGCACATGTATTCCTCAAAGGAAAACTAACAAAAGCAGGTTCTGTGCCAGGCTAGGAGGGAAAGAAGATATCAACAAATTGACAGAAAACAGCTTCTGTGACTTTTCAGCCCAGCAAGGACCAGGCAGCAGGGCTGGGGGGGGGAAGAAAGAAAAGGGAAAAAAAGGGCAAGTAAGGAATGGGAAAGTGAAAAAAGGGAAGAAAGGGAAAATAAAGGGGAAGGTAAAGGAGAAACGGAATGGCAAGGGCAATGGAAAGGGAAAGGGAAGATAAAAGAAAGGAAAAAGCTCTACCACCACTCACAGTGTACCAAATAATGTCAGAGAAAGAACTCTTACTCTGGCCATGGCAACCACATTCTAGCTAATCACTCACGATCCTTTACTAATGAGGAAGGAATTAAAAGCATTGCAAGATGTGATGAATTCAGACAGCCTGGATAATATAATCCCTTGGCCTTACAATAATGCTGTTAGGACAAAACATACTGATAGATAAATAGGAGTGAACACAAAAATACAGCTAATGAAATTACAATAGACTCAGCTGGTACAAGTCAGGCTAGGTCAGCTAAGAACAGTGAAAAGAGTCAACAATGACAATTTTCTATAGCTCACAGTCCAACTTCCCAGCTTCTAATCAAGAGAATAAATCCCATCCCTGTGAGTTGCATCAATTCACATGGACTACAGTGAAACTGAGTGAAAAGGGCTTCTTGTAAGGAGAGAGATGGAGGAGAGGTTGGGGGAAAATGCTAAAAACATCAAAGCCTGAACTGGCTAAATTGGCAAGTAGTGTGGCCTGACAGGAATGGATCAGGGGAGAGGTAGGGCCTGACATAAACATTACATACATTTCAGGAGGTTTATTTTGGCTTAGTACTATGCTGGTCTCATGGACTGAATGTCTGTTGAATCCACAATAAGCACCAAGGTGCAACAGGGGTAACACTGAGGGATATATTTCAAAAGCAAGTTCTTAATCCAAACTAAATGCTGATATGGACAACTCCAAATTTATTTTCATGTGGGGACTACATTAAATCCTGCTATCATTTATAGGCATTTTGGGGAGGAATGGGATAAAAGTCTTGTGCTAAGCATGCAAACCACAGTTGAAATTACTGTGATGCAGCAAGTTCCATGTCAGATAAAGTGTAAATAGCTGTCCACATGCCAGCCCTTGGCCTGCCACAATGGCACAGGGAGGTAACCTGACTTCATCATCATTTAAGAGCATTTGTGCAGCCCTGCAGGCAGGCAGGAATTCAGTGAGCTCCCAAAGGTCCCATATACCTGAACTCCTAAATGTTACTTTTGGGTGGGTTGCCAGTGCTGAAGGAAAGATTAATACAAGAGATCCTGACCCTGCAATAAACACTCAACAATACTTCTTCCTATTAGGAATTATTTAAACTTCTGCTGGTTTATCTGCTGAACCACCTCATTTGGTGGGTCATCTCTGAGAAGATCAAGTCTGATCATAATAGAATATACAAGAAGGTTTTCCAGATGGATGCAAGTTATTCACTTACAGACAGCAAATTGGAGAAACTGCTAACACTGGAGAACTGTCCCACCTGGAGGTCTCCTTCAGCCTTTGGGAAGGCTGCACAGCCCTCCCTGTACAAAGGGTGCAGAATCTCAGGGCTGACACACAGAACCAAGGACACAGCAACAGGGCACAGGCTCTTATCTAGTGAAGATACAGAACAAAACCAACACTGCAGAAGCTCAGGCTGTCAGCTTTGTTTGTCTACAGTGCTTACATGACCTTCACTATCAGAGTTTCTCTCAGTGCCTGGCTGATACTGCCCTGAGGGGCTTCACTGTCTCTGCCCAGTGCACTCCTTATGATCTGCAAGAGCCAGCCCATTGACACTTCATTTGTCCCATACACCTTTCTGGTGACAACATGAGGCTGAAAACATGATCTTGGGGTCCCTTCTCACAGAAGAGAGACATACTGCAACCCATTTACCCAGAATCACACAGGAAGTCCATGACAAGCCATAAATCCTTCAGGACAGAACGGGGAAATCTTTATTTTCACAGCATTCAGACTAGAGACTCAATCTATCTGATTATTCATTTACTCTTGGGTTTCTTTGTGCAGGAGGATCTATCAAATTCATCCTTGGAGATGCTGCCACTTCAATGGGAGAGATGCTACATTTTATCTACAGAATGGGAGAATGGGGCAAGTTCTGGGCAGAAAGGGTTTATAAGGAGGAGGCAAAGCTATGCAGGAGCTTGATACTTCTTTGATAACAGCAGGATACTCAGCTGAGTTTGCTTTGAATGCCTTCCTAGTCATGAACCACCCAAAGAGCTGTCAGAAAAAAGGTGGTGTGTCCTGAGAGAAATCCCAGTCCTCTGACACTTGCTTTCATGTTGATATGAGCCCAAAAACTTGAAAGAGCAGATTTTTCAAATCTCAAGTGTGACAAAACAGAGAACATCACTTTCTTTGGTGCCAACAAAAGTGAAAAATTCAAAGCAGTCTCCTGAGAGCTCTCACAGATTTCCCCTGGACAAGCAGCATCACTGGGTTTCCTGGATTATTACTTTTAGTCTGAGCCTAATCTAAACCAGCCCCAACAAGAAGACACAGCAGACTGAAAGAGTGAGATGGAGGCACACATGGAACCCCCTCAATCTGAACAATAACCAGCTGTGATCCACCAGCCCATAAAGCACCACCCTGCCCTGCTGAGCTGCCACCCTCCCCTTTGCTCACAGCCAGACAGAAAGGACTCCATGAGCTGAGCAATAATCCCAAGCAGAGAGACATGAAATGAAAGGGTCCACCTGTGCCTGTAAAGTACACTGAGGCAAAGTCACGCGTGCTTATCAGTGGTGATAGTCAGAAGTGTGAGAGTCGTCCCTGAATGGCACAAGTGTTCCTGCTTCAGTCACAAAGACATCATTTCCCTGTATTTATTTTTAATAGGTAGGCTTTTATTTAAACAGCCCCTTTTTTAAGACTGTAGGCTAAGATGGCCTTGCTTCCCCAGGGGTCTCACTAAAAGCCAAACTGCACCCGACTCACCAGTGTAACTTAAAAAGTTAAGCAGTGGTTAGGGACAAGCCACCTCATTCTTTCCAGCCCTGGAATCTTAGTGCATATGAATTTTGGATACTGCTGCAAAAGTGGCACATTACAAATTAGCAACAGTTTAGTTTATTAGTCCCCAAGTGGATTTATTTATGGCACAGAATATATTGCTGTAGGTTCCCTGAGACCGAGACTGTGACGTTACTGAAATTAAAGGGGATTTCATGTGGAAGACTGTGCCAAAATGGACTTACTCCTATTGTGATTTCAACATGTGGTATTGTTTTACCATATACTTCTTGAGCTGGATGCCTTCACACCATACAAAGATCTCCTGTTGCAGCAGCTGATGGTGCATTCTGCTGAGCTCACTGCCACAGCATGGAGAGAGCCAAGCTCAACAGGAACCTGCATCCTTCAGCCTTCAGTCCATTTCTTCAGGGATCAGCAGCACCATCTGCTACTCACAGCAGGAATTCAGGACTGCTGGTGCCCTTGGCTGCCCAAACAATAGGGACACACAGGTTTGTAGTGGTGATGCAGAGGGAAAGATGTTTCCCTCTAGAGACATAATTTAGGCAATTTCTAAGCTATAGTAATTCATCCCTTCTCATTAGAGCAATGAAAAAAATACCTTCCCTTTTACAGCTGGGAAAACTGAGGCACAAAACTCAGCATATGCAGCCCTTCTCATCATCTCAAGGAAACCACGATGTCTCTGATTGAGCAGGATGTTCAGAGGCTGTCTCAACAAAGTTTAGTTTCCCTGAATTTTCTGAGTGAGGAAGCAGATTCCAATAACATTTTCCTCAACACTACAATGTGCAGCTCCAACATCCAAGGGTCCTTCACCATCATGATGCACACCCCCAGTACCAGAACCAGCTCTGGACAGAGTTAGGAGCCCCTCAAGTAGGTTAACCTCTGAGCATTGCAGGGACAGGAAGGGAAAGCCAAGGAGCTTCATCCCCTTTATTCTCACACTGTATTAATGTAACTCTTTTCTATGAGTTGGATCAGCCCTATGCCCACCCTGAAAGAAATATGCCAATATATGACCTTTGTGGGTGATACAATTTGATGGTACACCTTCTTTTCAAAGAACTGGCAAAGAACAACTCCATCTTCGTGTCTGGGATAGAAAGTAACTGCTGCAGGATTCACATCATAATTCACTTTATTTTAGTGTCTTCCCTCTTAGCTGCTAGTGTAAGAGGTTCTATTCCTTAGCAGGATGCTGCTGTTTATCCCAGCTGCAGCTTGGCAGGTGTCACTTCCCCATCCAACAGAAGGAAAAACTGCTGTGCTGCAGAGCTAAGTGAGTCTTCCAAGGCCACACACCATGCAAACAGCAGCTCCAGAACTAGAAATCAGGAATCCCAAGTGCCTCACTACAAACACAATCCGCTGAGACCACAGTTGCCTGACAGCCAATGCCCACTCTCATGTACTGGAACACAGGATGTGAAAAAGCAGAGTTTGGTTTTAGTGCTGGCTAGGCTCACTGGAGCAGCTCTCAGCTCCTGGGGAGGGAGTGGGGAGGACATCAGTGCCACAGGGGGTGCAGGGACAGTGCCATCCCCTTGTGACAGCAGTTTTCCCCACAGCCATCACTGTGCAGACTGGCCCACATCATGAGCCTCTGCATGAATCCAGCAGCAGGAGAAATACAGAGAGACCATCACATTTGGGTCCCTTTGTAAGCTTTCCTGCAGGGCTGAAGGAATATATGTATGAGGCTGGCTAGTGTGAATTCCTGTTGCTGAAGATGTTTTGGGGCTGATTCCCTGTCCCTGTTTTGTCTTCAAGAAAGGAGAAGATGTTGAACAGGATGGGAAGGTGGGGATTGTACTTCTTACTCCACTCTCTCTCCTCAGTGAGGTGAAGCTATGACAATCAGACTTTCTCTCAAGGAAACAAAATCTTTCCAGAGCTTCCTCACCCACTGCTGAACTGCAGAAGAGTTAAATCAGAGATGACTTGACCAGCAGAAGGTGGCTTGACCAGCAGAAGGTGGCTTGCGCCGTGTGTGGCTTGGTTCATCTCCATGGACAGATTGCAGGGACAGGACCCTGATCAGATGTTACTCACAGAATTTCTGGCCAAGTCATGACAAAGTTCACACATTCTGTCTCCTTCTGCCAGGGACAACAGGTGACCAAAACTGACTGAAATGTTTGTCTTCATCCCCTCCCACATGAACTGGATGCACTGAATTCAGCAGGGTTGCCTCAGCACAGCCTCCTTTGGTTTGAAACAACTTTTGGCATTATTTAGTACATCTGTTTCTAGTGCCCAAGGCCAAGATACTGATTACCAGATTGCTAATTTTAATTACTACCTGGCATGCAAAAAATAAAACCAGCTACATGTGCCATTTACCCCAAGGAGAAGAAAAAAGTAAAAGGTCAAAACTAACCAACAAAATACAGAACACTGCACTGGAAGAGAAACCCAACCTCCTTCTAACAAAACAGTTTCTGTGGCATTCCTCCCTTCCTGTGTTTGTGTTTCTCTTTTTCCTAAGGGCTATAAAATTTAGCATACTAGGAATTGTGGGTTGCTTTATAGATGGAGTGGTTGGGTTTGTTAGAAGTTGGCTTGAAAGGGGTACTTCTTTCTGTCGGCTAGCTGGCTGCCCTAACTAGTTTGACACCTGCAAATTATTCCTCTTTTTCTTCCCAGAACACATGCCAGTCAAAAGCAGCAAACCTAATTCCTCTGAAAATTTGTGCCTGAACATGCAGTTCTCTCTACTGAAAGCAACATGAAAATAAAGCTCTGCAACCTTCAGCAACTGCCAAAGAACATCAACTTGACAATTTCCAAATTGTTTTGGACCAACACTTCTTTGTTTCTCACCCACCTATAGATCTTGACTTCTTCACTGACCTGTGCTAATCCTTGGCATAAAGGGCAGTTTAATCTCTAGAGCTGGGCTTTGACAACCCTGCAGTAACAATGTCCTGCAGCACCCTATATCACTATTCCATAGAGATTATGAATTAATTATTCCTCTGAATGGGAAGACATAATTAGTTACATACGAAGTAGCACCTCAGCAGTTCAAACCTGGCAGTTCTAACCAAGGTGCTGACTGAGGTTCATCACACTGCAGTCAGTCAACACCACTGCTCATTATCCACAACACTGGGATTCATTCCACCTCCTTTCCCAGACATGAGTTTCACCAGAGAGAGACTGGGGATGTTAGTTAAGCAGTTGTATTGAGCTGAACTGGTTTACTTGGATGATGGAGGAATGACAGAATCAGTCATCAAACAGGCAGAATTCCCACTGGTGGCATAAACATGTCAGGGCTGTATCATACTGTAAATGTCACCCGTTTCTGCCGACAAATTTTTATTTGCATTGTTTCTATATAAATATTCTTTTCTAAAAATGTCAACTGGAAATGCCAGTTAGTTTCTGACAATGATGACAAAGAGAAGATACATGGGAAGCTAAGTACCAGAGTTTCCCAGAAAATCGTAGGGGATTTTTCTAATGGAAAATATTGCACTTTTGTTGAAAAAATCCCTAATCCTTTGGCCGCTGGCCAAAGTCTCTTGGAATGAACAATATTAGGTTTGGCCAATGGGTGTTCAATATGCACCCACAGCAAATGGACGGATTTGGTTAAAGAAAGAAATGCCCAACAAGTTATAGTGTCAAGCACTCAGCTGATCACCAAAAAAGTTCTGATAGCATTTTTTAAATGAGCTGTATTGAGTATGTCACTGGTATTGACACTAAAGTCAATGAATTCATTCTACTGTAAAGTATTTAGCACAGAGAACACCAGGGATCTCTCCTGATCCATAATTCAGCCTGGCATTCTGCTGATGAGGATTTTCCAGAGAATGCTGAAATGTAACCCATACTGCTCTGCTGTAATGTTGCTGATTTCTGTATATACACACATAAGCACACATGTATACATACATATAATTTTATGTATATCTATTTTCATATATATCACATTTAGTTATATACTTTGATGTGTTGGATTCCATTTATTAATTATAAAGAAGTGTTCTAGAAACTGTTTAATGTGGTTATAAATTTTAAATGAGGATTTCCCTGCTTTTATAAGCAACTATATATAAGACTAGCACTTTAGAGATTAAAAGACAGCTTTATGAAGAGCTGGATCATCCCTGGTCATTGCAAAGTCTGAATTATGAAGCTTCTACTATTTCCTGCCTGTGGTAATTAAAGATGAAAATCTAGATTTACAGAACTTTCAAAAATTATCGAAGACATAACTTTTTCTTTTAGAAGATATATAAACTAAAATGGTGTAGAAATTGAAAAAAAAGCTTTTAACTGCATTTATATAGTACTTTAAGGTCTTTCTTTTTGCCCTTTTCCATCAGGCCGAGAGCAGCTGACAGTAACACAGCCTAAAGATCAGGTGGCAGAAGCTGAGTCAGAAGAAGCCCTTCATGGCCACAGAAACTCCACTTGATTCACCATTGCAAGTCTTGGCATCATGTAAGAAGCTGTTCTGGAAACAAGGTATAAACCAATGTGTGAACGTGTCTAAGCCCCCATGAGAAAAACAACTGCTCCTAGATTTTACCCAAGCATGGATGTAAAAGCCAACAGACAGGGATTATACTTGAAAACCCTCTCAACTCCTCCGAAGCTCCAGTATCGTCTTTGAAAGCTCTTCCATTTCTTTGGAAGAATGCCCACAATTCTGTTCAGCTCAGTCTCAGCAGCACCTCCTAAAGTACCCTAGGCTCCTAGGAAAAGCATGCTTCACTTTTCTACTTTATTTCAGACTCTGAATGTGGCAAAAGAAGGATGCCTACACTTCCAATGGCAAAGGGGAGGCACCACTGCGCCACCATACATGGGGAAACCTCCAGTGCTTGGGATCACTCCCCACACTGAGGTTCCTCTGGGGCTGACCCCACATGGAAACAACACAGAGCTGAACTTCCCACTGGAGAAAGGTAACTCTGACAAGGTGAGAGCTGAAATTCCCCTCCTGGTGAAGCCGTGCTGTCCACACCTGCCGATTTGGCTGGGGGCCTGTTGCAGTGCCATATTCCCCCGACGTGCACGCCTGCCAGGCTTTGACACACCGTGCTCCAAAACCAACTCTTCATCAAAGATGTCTTATATTCTGCTGAAATCAAAGAGCCTGAACAGATGTCTCTAAATATATTTCCTCCTTGTAATGATGGCATATAAAAGCACTGTCCTCTAACATGTTCTGCACAGCATCTGTAACGCAAGTGCCGCAAAGGGAAATCAAAAGGACAGGGTAGGATGTTATGTATGCTGTGTGCTCCCAGAGTATTTTAAACTCCCTTAGCCTCTGTAATGAAAACCACACTGTCTGAAAGTGAAACACTGCTGATTGTTAACTGTAGGTCTGTTGGAAATAAAGTGAGGGACACAGGGAAAGGGAATTTCACGTAAATCTAATTTCTTCTGTGTCAAACAGCGCTACTGTATTTCCTCCCATCTGCAAGGATACCCTGTGAAATGTGGATGAATGTTATTACAGTTTGCAATAAGCAGAGTTCAAAGCAGGGAAAATTTGGTTCAGATTTGGATTCGGCAGTTCAGAAGTTTCTTCACACTTTCTTCAAACGACCCAGAAAAAAAAAGTTTCAAGCTCTGACTTGCCAATCTTATATAAAAAATTTTACATGAATCAGGTTGCTATGCAAAGTAGGTAGATTTAAGCAAATATTTAAATATTTTGCTTTTTCAGCAGAACTAAACTAGATTATTTTGCGGTAGGATGCTGACTGGGATGAAAGAGAGAGCTACATCACAGTTCCCAGTTCTGTCAGGCTCCCTGCATGACTTTGGGCAAGTTATTGCTTCTCTTTGTGCTCCATCCCCTTTCTGTAAAACAAAGAGCCTGCGTTGCCTCCAGTCTACCTTAACTAGATAGAAGTAGCCTGTGGTACATGAGGAGTCAGAGGAAACCAGATGGGGATGGAGGGCTGGGGGGCTCTGATGGCAGTGAGACCTCTTGGTGCCATTGTGATGGACATTAATAACAGAAGCTGTGTAAGAAGAGCTCTTTGAAACAATTTCCACCCAATTCTGACTCACTGACGAGCCAGATGACAGCTAATGTTCACTTTGCCTAACTGAACATTCAAGTTAAAGGCTGGGCTGTTAGTTCCTGAGATATGGGCTTTTCTGTCCACCTCTGAGAGACTGTTCTGAAATTTAGATGCTCTCAGATGCTCTGGACAGCAAGGCTGCACCCACACCCCACAGCTCTGGGCTTCTTGTCCCCCTTGGCTCATCTCCTCTCTGGATGCCCAGTGGCAAAGTCCATACAAAACTCCAAAAAGTGCATTGGCAAAACTCAGCACCAAACACTGATGTACCTCCTGGAGTTTTCCTTCCTCTTAATGTCCTTCCCCATCAGTATTACAGATTCCTTATCACAACACAGCTCTGGCACAGACAGTAAGTTGATAGAGGTCTCACCACGAAGGAGAAACTGCTGACACCTCTATCTTCCTGAGCAAGCTTGGCTGACAGAACAGAGGGTTATGGAGCCAGCTTTCTGTCCTTGTCCCCAGGCTCACAGCCCTGCTGGCTGTGACTCCCAGGAGACCTCTTCTCCCCTACACCCCAAAGCCCTCACCTTGGATGCTGGACCTACTCACCTCCTGAGTTCCCTCCAAGGACCATTAACCTTCCTTTCAGTTATTACTTTCTTTGTCAGCTGGGTGGAATAAAGACCCCTAACACATACACAGGTCTGTTCAGTCCTGAAGGGATTTGGAGCTCCCTGCTCAGTCTTGAAGGGACCAACATATCCCATTACAAAGTCCCAGACTAAATTCACTGAGAACAAAATGTCATCTCCCTTTGGACGGGTAAAGTCTACCTTTTGAAATGTCCACATGTTGTCTCAGCAACTCTCCTTTATGGCTGTTTACATTGGATAAGAAGTGCAACACAAAGCAACATTCAGATGAAAAAAGAGCTCAGAAGTAGTAAAATACAGTGTTATCTATGTTTTTAGCTGAATAAATTGAGCTTGCTTTGCATTATTGCTGGTTGTCTTAGCCCAGCTCTGAAAGTGAGAAAGAGAAAGGGAATCTTGAAAGGCAGCTCCCGAGAGGACACTAATATTTTTAATAGTTTGTGGGTTATGAAACAAATCTGTGTTAGCAGTATTATATATCTCAGCCTGAACCACTGGGGTGTTTCCAGGCTCTTTAATGAAACTAAAGCACTCACAGAGCATTGCCAAGAAAGTAGATTTATTCACAAAGAAATGTTTGCTAGCAGAAATGAAAGCGTAGGCATGAGTGGGGCTGTAGCATACTAATGCACGGTCTTGTCACTCACATTGCCCCTTATCTCACCAGCTGAACTTTGCTGTTGCTGCTCAATCACAGGTCAAACCTTTTCCCCTTTTTTCTGCCATCCAGTCTTGCCTCTTCCCTGATTTTTGGGGCCCACAGCAAAGCAACACATCAACATAGGCCAAAACCTGTGCTAGGAGCAAAACTTGATCTATAGCCGAGGAGAGCTGAACATAAAAAGAAAAAAACATACACAAACGCTAGGGACTTTTTTTTTTTTTCATTTTACAGTGTGAAACAGGACCCAAACTAATCAATGGAGCTCAGTGGGAGTGCATAATTATTAATAGGCCCTACACGGGGCCTCAGAAAATATGCAGTTCTCTTGGAAGTTTAAAAGGTCACTGTGAATAACTAAAACATACTTTTCTTGGTAGTTATTTTGCAGTAAAAAAATAATTCATAGGGAAATCAGTTTAGGAAAAAAAATTTCTCATGTTCTAGCAGGGTGGTTTAGGAGTCATTGCTATGTCTTCCATGTATCTTTTCTGGCAGGTTAATGGGCCATGTTTTATTCTCTGCCTTACTTCCTAAAGCTCAAAAAGCCCAGTCCTTTTCAACCATTTGTTATTCCAGAACTTGCCTGCATGCTGCCCAGCCAAGAGAAGGAATGAAAAATGGGAGTGCCCCTGGAACAACGCACACTGGTGGGGAGCAAGGCCAGGTAAACACCCCTGCATGTGCTACTGGTCAGCATCACTTACTGATTACACAGCAGCCTGAGGGGCTGGGCAGGCATGTGCTGCTCTCCAGGCTGAATCCTGGTGGCTTCAGAACTTTGAAGGAGCTCTGCACCACGTCTAGGCATCAGCAGGCATTTCAATGAGGAATGCTGAACAAACCCCCCAAAATGCTGAACAAGTCCTCCAGTCCTCCTCCTAAAAGTAGGTGTTAAGTGCTGGCACCAAAGAAGTTGCGCTCCTTCAAGAAACCCTGGGAAGTTGTAATGAAGCAGCAGGAGAGCTTGGCAGTGCTCCTGGGACACTTCAGGTACACAAGTGACCAGTACAAGAAATCCCCAGCGTCAAAATTCCTCCTGGCAGGATGGATAATGACACATGAGCAGAGATCCCACACTGAATGGTTTAAACATGCAGCAAGGTAGTGACTATGGCAAGGATCCTGATGGAGGCAATAGCTGCTGGCATGAGGCAGAGCCCAGGCAAGAATCACCTTCAGGCATCCTCCCACCATTTTCTGCAACATCTACTTGAGTGATGTTGGAATAACACATACAGAGTTCAGCACAAGTGAATTCTGAATTTGTATTCATTTCAAACAGCAGCAGAAACTGCAGCTGAGGATGTGTGAGATGGACAAACCAAGTCTGCCCTTACTTCATACCAGGGAATGACAGCGGAGCAGTGTGATGTGCCAGAGGGCTGCTACCACTCCTGGACATGGAGCACGTGGACAGCTGAACAAAACACCACAATGCAGTGAAGGAGCACAGTGCCAGCATGGGCTGGGAGGCTGAGCAAGCAGATATCTTAACTCTCAGATCTCAGGAAAAAGCCATCCAGCCTTATTTAATACAAGCATGGCCTTCACCTGAGGTAGCTGCACACCATCAGAGGTGGGTGAGGATGTGGACAATGTCTGTGTCTCTGCCTAGATATGTGCTTCTGGCTACTGGGAGCTGAACCAGCCAGGTCCTTGCCCAGACCTGGTTTGATGAGTTTTATCTTGTATTTATGCTGTCATCAGCTCTGCCCAACAGCACCCAGAGGTGCACACAGCAAATGCTGTCACTTGGGGCAGAAATACCCACAAACTGGCCAGGTTTCAGTACAAGCTCTTTTCTCAGCAGTGAAGTCATTTTATTACTATGCTCTACCCAGGCATGTGCAGCATCTGGTTAATATATTTCTGGGTAGTTCCTAGCTCTCCAAACACTCCATCCTGCCATACTGCAACACACACAAAAGGCAAAGTTTCCAACAGTTTGCTTGGGTACCTGTTCCAGGCACTTACAGACCTGGTTAGGAAAATTTTCCAAAGAGCTAGCCTGCATTTTCCCATGCTTAATTTAGTTATTGGAATGTCTGCCATTTATATGTGTTCTCCTTGGCTCCTGCACAGGTCAGCTACTATAAATCAGCCCTGTATCAGTGACTGTAATGGAGCTACAGTAACTTACAACAGCTGAGTATCTGGTTTATGAATGCAGTTCCCAGAGCTTCATGTTAAATACAGCCCAAGGCTGGGGCATTGAAAGAAAATGAAGAGGTTATGAAAGGTACGTGTGCCAGTTCCAGTTCAATATTGTTTGTCCTAGATACTTACTAGGTGATGAAGGGATAAATAAACAGACCCCAGGCATGGTGATGTCAGACACTGCTTATGCCAGTGATATTCTCTCTGCAAAAGGAGTGCACGTGAAACAAATGAAGAAGCAGGTGAGAGCGAATGTTTGGCTGCCAAACTTGGCCACAGATAAAACATGATGAAGATATTAAGCCTGTGGACTGGAATGTGACTGGAAGAATACCTGGGGAGGGAAAGGAAATCACCATGGCCATTGAGAGCCCTGCCTAAGTACCTGATGGCAGCTAATGAGGAGGTGCACAAGGAAATTCACTTCTGAAGCCACATCAAGCATGATCCTTAAAGCTCTGATCCCATCTGGTGAGGCAAAGAATTCACTTCACAAATTCAGTTTACGATGCTCTTCCCTGATCCTGCTTCTTCTCCAATTCTGTGTAGACACATCCAAGTCAGGTTGCACATTATGGGAGCTCCTTATTCTTCATTCAAATCCTTTTTCTGCCAGCAGCAACAAAAAGTAAAAAGGAACAGATTACTTACCACTGAAATGGAAATTGTGTGGAAAGCATCTCCATCTGATAGCACTTTGGTAATGTTTGGTTTTGCTTTGGGATAAGGTGTGGTTTTCAAACAGTGGGAACAAGCATTCTGGATTTCTTGAAACTGAATTGTGCCCAGACTAAAACCTCTTTCCAGTTTGGGCCAAGGTCTGATACAAGGCTCCACTGCACATTTGTGAGCCAGCTCTGCTCCTCCACCCAGGAAAGCACCAGGACCTCCTCCATCTGCCAGAGACCTTCCCACCCTCACCAAGCCTGACCTGACACCACCACCTCGGGGAGCTTTCTCTGAAAAACAGGATAAAAGCATAAACCCCATGATCTGTGCCAGCAGACTGCGATCGCTGCAGGATTTGACACGGCTAACCTGAGCCAGGAGAGACCCCAGCTGGCAGCTCTGCCCATCCTCTCCCTGCCGCTCACAGGGAGCTTTCTGCTCCCTCTCCCTGGCCATGCATTAGGGAGGGGAACCAAATGAGCAGCACAGCCGAGATGTCTCTGCAGAGAGCAGGTCAGCTCCCATGGGAACTGAAAATTCTGTGTGAACTTGCATCAAACACACCAAGGAACGGTTTCTCCCCGCAGAATTTACTATATATTAATTAGAGAGCAACTTGACATATCTCTGGCTAGCACACATTAAAACAACTCCTCAAGTATTTACCAGCTGAGGTCTGTGAAGACAGGGGCCAGAAAGAAACGCAGAAGATTAAAAAGAAATTCAGCTAAGTGGGGCCATGGCAAATTGCCCTGCTGAGCTCTCTGAGAAGAAGCTCCTTCTCTCTTCTTCCCTGTGCACAGTTCTCCACCACTCACAAAGGTGCAAAGGGCAACCTGTGCCAGGCTAAAGTGATGCCAAAGAGGGAGAACAGACCCTTATACTTGATATCAAGAAAGAAAATGTAGATACATGTGGCTAAAACACTCTGGTACCTGACATTTTGGAAATAAAAGAAGGTAGCAGGGCAGAATTTCTCAGTGGAATTGAACATAAATAAAATCGGCTGTTTCTTCTTTATTAAAGTAATATCACCAATGATTTAACTTCCTAATTTACTACTTCGTCACTGTCATAATATAGACAGCATTCAGCAGCTCACATGTTTCTCAGAGAAGAAAATGCCAAAGCCACTTTAGCTAATGTAGCCATAAAGATTCTTGTATGTTTTCATATGGATAAGAATAAAAGGCTCTTTTCTAAATTCAATGGTTTTGCTTCAAAAGACAAGTGTGAGTCTAACTAAAGCTATTTGCTGGCATCAAGCAAAACTCCTACAATAATCTTATTATTTACACTACATCATTTACATTACATTGCAGGATATTATTTGCAGTTTTCTCTCTCCCCTTTCTTTATTCCAGAAAGGGCTTTAGTGATGGTGAAAAAGCTGCAGTATTTACTGACAGATAATAGGCAAGACAGGCACAGAAGATGCTGTCTTTGAGTTTAAGTTCTTGGCAAAGGAGCTGGGTTTTTTGCATGGTTTGGGCCAGTACCTAGGGACACATTTTCAGCTGGGTTTCCCAGCTGTCCTGGAGTCACCAGTCTGATTAACAGCACATCCCTAGTATGAGCAGGATGGGATGAGATGGGAACAATGCTCCCATGGCATATGTGGAGAGGGCAGAGACACCGCCAGCAAGTGCATGGTCACAGCCTGACCTCCTCCATCACCATTCCCAGGGTATTTTAAAGCTTTATCCCTTGATACATTTGAACAGTTACTCATTATTTTTGCACAGGGAGTGATAAATTACAAAGGCTGATTGATTTACTACATCAAGGTAGCAGCAAGTGATTTCCCCCAGAGCAGCTGCTCTGCTGAAACACCAGCAGAGCCCCAGAAAGGCACATGCCTTTGGAAGGCAGAGCACCAGCAGCTCCTTTTCCAGAGCTATTTCAGTCTCCTGATGACTGTACAATAGAGGGAGAACCAAAGTCATCTGCTTTCCTATTTTACGCAAGGTGACTAAGAAAGTCTTATTTGGTTTGAATAGATTTCAAAAGTGTGCACATATATTATATATATATATATATATATTTAAACTCACATGAATAACCCTCTTTCATAAGAAAGGCTTCATGAATATTTCATGGCTTGCCCCTCGGGTTTGTAGGTATCTGGTTTGCAGGCTTTGCTAAGTACAATTTACTGCCACCGGGGCTCAGGAACAGAAGTTCCCCTGCATTCTGCCGTGTTCATCAGTGGCACAATGTCAGGGGTACCTCAATTCCAACAAGCCCCAGCATCTTCTCCAATCAGAGCCACCTTCAGCTGTTGTTGAAGCAATCAGATGACAAAGTAACCTCTTCAAGTTTTGCAGCCCAGCTAGCTACAAGCAGGCATTGCCAAGTGGGTCTTTCTTTCCCTGCCTAGTTTTTAAATAATGTTTTCTTTAACCCTGGTGCTTGCAAGATGCTGTTCAAAGGGAAAGAAAAGTACAGGGTCACCAATGGAATTCATCTCTCATCACATCCCACCACTTTCCACATATTTTTTTTTAAATGTAAGCTTGGATAGCCAGGCCAGTTTGCTGTCATGTCTCCCCTTTGCAACTGCTGACAGTCAGATGTTCTTGCTTACTTTAGGGTTTGATTTATTGTCTGCAATTAGGCTAAAAATGGATATTTTAAAAAATACAAAGGAAATCTATGATTAGTTGCAAATTGGAAGCAAAAACAGAGATAGAAAGAATGATTTCTTTATCCAACTTGCCAGGCATGAACTCATTTGTGTTTTCATCTCCGTAAACCTGTTGGAGGGCTCTCTGCACTCATGTAAGGAGTACTCATCTTGCTCAGCATCTCACCAAGATGAATGAATTTCAGTTCAAACCACTGTGAACTGAACTTTCTGCTGCCCTCCCTGGAAACACGCTCAACTCCAAGCACGACATTGGTGGTGGCACAAGTTTGGTGATTTTGACAGGGCTAGGAATCTCCAAAAATCCAGGCCTCGAGTGTGATGCTGACAAGATCAGTCCAAAAAGTGTGGTATGGACCACTGTGAAAATAAAAAATCAGCACCACAGAGCCATCTGCTAAGAAATGCCATGACTGAACAACGCAGCTCAGGAACACGAGTCCAAACCAAAAGCTGGAATGAGATTCCACCAGCTTCCACCAGCTCATCAACTCTATCTCAATCAACACCTGAGCTATTCATCCCATTCCACTCCTTCCCATAAGGACAGGACATTATACATTAGCCAAAGGGTGGTTTAGTGCAAGCAGTGTCTGCTTTTATTTTGAGGCAGTAGATGAATCTAACACAGCCACCTTCTCTGGGCTTCTTTTGAGCACATTCCAGCAGAGCAAAAATGAGGACAGGCACTGTCTGGTGTAAGGCAGCCCACGGCCTTCACATGCTCCACCTGCCCAAGTGCTTGGCAAAGGCTGAGGCTCAAATACTGAAGGGCTTCAGTGCATAAAGGCCTTCTAAAAATGAGGCTGGGTTTAAGTAGCCAGGCAAAACCTTTGCATATAATAAGGGGCATGAGAAAGGTTATGCCTACTTCACGGAGCAGATTCCAGCACACAGATCCCTTTTCTTGGCCACCAAAGATGCAGAACTCTCTGCAATTTGGTGTTTATTTATACAAAAATAGACTTCATTTTTGTTCCATGCCTTGAGGCTGTGCAAACCACGATAGGAGAGGCATGTTTCCAGCAGTGATAAGCAGCAGTATTCTGTCCAGCCACTGTTATCACACCCCTCCCAACCTGAACAGAGCAAATTAAAATTAGCAAGATATTAAAGAATTAACACTATAAGCATTTACGACCAGTGTCATTCACTCTCTCCTGGACCATGCAGCAGAGGGTGAACAAGCAATGCTGTGCTCCAGGGATTAATGGTACATGACTGAAGCCCTGATTGCTGTGGGCTGTTTAGTGGTGAAGCACATTTGCCCTCAGCCGGACAAAAGGAAGTAATGAGCTGAAATAAAGAAATGGGAAATATGAGTTGGGTAGGAGAAGAAAACATCCTAACAAGCTGCCAGGGGAAGTGATGGTTCATTGCTTGGGTCATTTCAAATTGGACTGGATAAGGCACTGGAAAGCATCCTGGTTTCTGGGAGGATGTGCACTGAATGTGAAGGATGAAGGGGTGCAGCACATTTCTGGCTTTTTGACTGGGTATCTTCCATGACCTGCTCTTCAAATAGGTCATGGTTCAAATCAAGCCCAGACTTATCTTCCACCTGCAGCACAGGGCAATTACTGGAGAAAATAAATATGTTCACTGTCCATCCCTACATTAACTACCCACAGCTCCGTGGGTAGCCTTTGCCTCCTCCCTTTGGCTGCAGCATTTCACAGCCCTCCACAGCAGCTCCTACCAACCCATTTTAATCTCCACTTACCACAGAGTGGCAATGACTGTCACTGGTGTCCACCATAAATGAGACAACACAAAACACCTACTCAGAGTTTCTTCACAGGCTCAGCTGCCTCTTGGATTTTCTTCTCCACATGGCTCAATCCATTCTTTTAGGGTCAGCAATACCCAAAGTAAAGCTCAGACCCCATGGGGGGCAAGCAAAGTTATTAATGGCCTTATGAGCCCCACAGAAATTTAATTACTTGGACATGTATTCAGGGATCACATGTATTTTCTACGTGGAGGTCGTCTGGCAATCAGAAAAAAAAAAAAGGGGGGTGCCTGCTATTTTATAACCCTTTTTTCCCCCACAGAGAACAAGGAGGTAATATCCAGCAAGGTACGGCCACCCCAGCCTCCACAGGCAATGGGAACTCATTTATTTCTATGCTGATAGAGGGAATGGTGGTGATTTGGGAATGAAACTCAGCCAGCTTGTTACATTACATGCCCTTTTCAAACAGGAGCGATACTGCTTTCACGTCTGACATGCATCGTTAAAAAGCAATCACTTCGAGCACGGCTCTTTTTATTTATCACAAAAAGAAATGGAATGGGAAAAAGCGAGAGATAATCATCACTCAACCCTTTCCCTGCTGAAAAGCAAAAGCCTGTGTCCAACAAGGCAAGACCACCCATCTTGAAAGGGTTTGGGAAGATTTACATTTGGCCGGTGCTTTAAGAAGCAGTGATTCCTACGCCTTGCACACACATTCAGGGTGATAGTCCTGGGAGCCCCATGTACTAACCCAGAGAGTAATAAAAGTCAGATGCTTCTGCATAATAGATATTGATGGAACAATGTGTCTGCTGAGAGTGCTCTGTCCTACCTGCAGACAGTTCGGATTTGGCTCATGTCCTGGACAAAGTGTTTATACCACTTGCAAACGTTTACTCAACGTCATGGAAGCGAGCAGAACCGTGTAAATGTCCAACTTCCCTCACATCTTCCTGTGTTCTCAGAGTGCACTTTTGATGGTATCTTGCAGCCATAGCCTGGAAATGCCAAAGCTATTAGCAATATTCACCTTTCTGGCAATGTTTGGCAGCTTTGGCAGAAGAGGGAAGTTTGGAGCCTGGCAATGTGGTGGCAGTTCTGGGGGGAGAAGATCTTGGCTATCTCAGAAAATTATCTTTATGTTGAGATGTAAATTATATTTCTGCTCATGTGAAAGGGGTAAGTTAATGCTGTATCCAGGAAAAAATCCCTAACATAAGTACCTGAAAATAATTTTGTCCATGATTAGTTAGGAGTTTTGATATAATCTGCCTTCACAGACAGAGCAAATATTTTACAGCAGTACAAGTGTTGCAAATTGGGGTGCAGGAATGAAAAGATACCTACTCATTGATTTCCATGGCTTCTCCCCCCTTTTTAACACCAGAAGCCTGGAACCTGAGTCCCATGAATCCTAAGCCATCTACACTGCATGGTAAGGCAGAGCAAGATAGCAATGCCTGAAGGTGACCCAAGCAACTTCCCAAGGACTTCAGCAATTGATTTCCATTTGTTTCCAGGCGTGAAACTAGAGAGTCAAAGATGGGAAACGTTTTTCTAGGTGCTGTGTGAATGAATCACAAGACATTTGAACTTCTCTTTATCAGAGAGAGATAAGTGAGCAAATTGGAAATCTTGGCAATAGGGCTGATCTTGACTAGCAGACTGAGAATATCCTCCCTAGTGTTGCTCTCGTAAAAACTTCAGTGCTACCTTGCACACTGAATTAGCTCTGAATTAAGTCCACCATCTCTGCTAGAGAGATTCCTGGCCTGAAGGTAAAAGCAAACAGCGGAGCAGGAGGGTGACACACCCAGGTCTGGTGCTGCTCTCAGCAGGAACAGTAGCAGGGCCCTAAAATCAGTGGCTTATTCTGACCTATTCAAATAGCATTTTCTCTGCCCAAATAACTGATCCTTAATGAAGCTATTTATGTAAGGAAATTAAATTAAAAAGGAATGTTAGTCACCTGGGTGTTGCCACACGGCTGTAATGTGTGTCTGGGAGACTCGAGACTCATAAATTGTATACAACACACTGAATGGAGGTCTTTAGCCTGTAGAATTAAGTGGCAACTAGTTTCATACTAAAGATATTACACATACACAGGGGCACAAACAAAATGTCATATTCTCCATTTCCTGTGTATAAATCTCTGCTCACAGAAAAGTGAAAGAATATGATGTAGGAGCAAAGGAGTTGTGATATCAAAGAAAAAGGTTTCAGACTAAAAAGTGACCTGCAACTCTGCACCCAAGGATTTTGGGAGGTAAGAGGCACACACCAATCCAGGCACTGCTATTGCCACAGGTACAGCCTGAGTCTTCAGACACTCAAGATGAAGCAGAGTGCACAGGATCTCTGAAAAATGAATCATCAATTGCCCAACGCTAAACAGTACAGGCCATCACATCACATCAGCAGAGTAGGCAGAGTTCAAGGCCAGGTTATGCCCTGTTTCAAACACGTGTGGCAAAGATGAAGGATGAGAGAAGGCCAAGAGCTAATGACTGTCAAGCCATGTTTGACACTGAACTGGCTGCTACAGCCAGAGCTCAAGGTGTGCATGGCTTGCCTGGAACCCTAAAATACAGATGGTAAATCTTCCTATCAGGGCAGCTCAGGTAACTCAAAAAACCTGTCTGTGTCCTACAGACCTTCACTGTGGCTCTGCAAATGCATCTTGAGTCAGAACCAGGACAGCTATTAAATATATAAACCTACACAGTCAGTTCCTGAGCACACCCACAGAGCCAGGCTGGAGGGCTTCTGAATTTCTGAATCACAGGCACATGACCCTAGCATGACTGCCTAAACACAACCTGGAAACAGGATTAGCTGCCCAGACCTCACCTGTGTTCAGCAAAGAGCAACTGCACCCTCAAGCCTGAACTACAGCAAGGTTTCCAGGCACTTCTCAGACCAGCAAACCTTGAGCCCAGGGCTTTCCCTCCTTCAGCACACCACGGGACCTGCTCTTCATCCTGCACACAGCCACAGCTATTGCTAATCCCCAGGGGATACATCCTCGCTCAGCAGCCAGTCCTGAGCCCGCACAGGATCCCAGTTCAGCCCCAGCAAACACAGCAGTGCTGGGCTCCAAGTGCCCGAGGAAAGGTGGTTCTGGTGTGAAAGGGTTTGTAAGACACAGGACTGCATCAACCCATTCACCTCCCCAGTGCTGGCACTCTGCTGGCACGTGGAGCTAATGCTTAATTATCCTGAGTGATTTATTAACATATAAAGTCAGATTAAATGGGTATTTAGAGCTGAGTGGCTGAAAGGCTTTGAAAGGGAAAAGTGATTCACGCTATTTATCCAGCTGAGACAGAAGCCACGTGGCATGAACCTGCAATACTGATTTCTCCAGATAAAAAGAAACACATTTCTAGGAAAAGAACCTCATTAGCATCCAGCAGATGTGTCAATTATGAGGAATTCCTGATTTAGACAGGCACACTGTTCACACCTCTAAACAGAGCAGAGAACATTACTTAGGACCCTGTACTTTCTCTAAGGCACTTGAGCTTTTACTCACCCATCACACAGGGTCTGTTGGGGCTCCAGATCTGCTCAGGCACAACTGGAGCTCCACTGGCTTGCAGAGCACATCATCATCACTGTGTGATCACATCCATGCCCAAAAGGTGGATCTTAGCAACATGTAATTTCTCCTTCACTGAATAAACAACCTTAGAGTTAGAACCTGGATTAAAGTCTTCCCTCTTCCAAAGGAAATTTGGAAACAAAAAAAGGAGACAGCAACAGGAAGCAATTTTTAAGTGTACTTGTCTGCCACAATCTTAACTTGTTTTTCTGTGATACTTGTTGGTATGGGCAAAACTAGAATCATCTGATGTGTTAAATGGACTTAAGTTTCTTAACTTCTACCTGTGACATGATCAAATCGCAGTCCTGGCAGGGTATACCTTTGGTATACAGTCACTAGCACCTGGGGAGCTGTACAGACTTCAAATAACTTATATAAAAAAATAACTTCAAACATTTTTTTTTTCAGCCTAACTGTATGTAGGGATGCTTGTTAAGTAAAGAGAGGCAAAAAGTAAACTCTCAAGCTGACCTTGGTGGAAGATATGCAAAGATATGAAGGAAGAGATCAAAGAATGTAATGTCACAGTTCTATAAAACTTGTGTTTCTTAGGCCATGTGTTCCCTAATCCCCATCTGCCTCTACCCTCTTCCACTTAATTACTCAGCATCCTCCTGCACAAGGATGGAGAGATCAGGCAAATGTCCTGCATCAGCCAATCAAGCAGCTGCAAAGGAATTAAGACAAAAGCAAAATTTTCACTGGGGTCAAACTACATTTTTTCTTCAAGCCTAAAATTAAGTACTTCAGAGTTGAAAGTTTTCCTTTTTAAAATTTGCTTAAAGCAAAACTCCACCTAAACTGGAGACAAAAACTGAAAGGATTTTGCCTTGAAATGGCTGAGAGGAAAATTTTGAGGTTCACTCCTTCTTTTATTTTTCTCTCCACAGATAAAAGGATGCCCTCTGACAAGCAGGTGAGCTTTTATAGCCAAATTACCTCACCTGTCTAAAATTGGTGGGTTTGTACCCACCAACCCAAAGATGTACACAAAGTGATGTTGAACAGAGACCAGGAGCAGGTACCCTCACCTCCCACCCACACCAGCCACTTGTGCAGCACAAAAAAGACAATCTGGTCCCTGTAATAACAGCACCCAGCAAAGCTACAGAGCAAACAGCACCTCCAACCCTGTTTTAAGACTCAGCTGCTTTTACAGCTTATTTTTATCTCTGACAGGAGATGGAGTCCAGCTGAAGAGCAGGGCACGTACTCTCACTTCTGGCTCCGCACTGAGCTTTCCCAGCCACTTCATCAGCACAGCCTCAGATTGGCTTAAAGCGGGAGTAAATTTCTATTCCTCCCTGTTGGCCAGTGAAGGAGCAGAGGTAGCCAAGATCCCCCTTTCCTGTAGGCCCAGCAGTCCCCATGTACCTGTGTCCTGCCCGCAGTCAGCCTGGTGTGAAAGGCTGGCGGTGTGAAGGCGGTTGGGAATGCAGGTTGCTGGTTCCTGGCATGGCCCAAAACCCAAGGCACAATCAAACCCACAGAGAGCCACCAGCAAATCAATTGAGCTAGTTTTTTATGAGACACTTTAGCCAGCCTTCTTTTCATATCCTTTACGAGGCTGCCTTCAGCCGTACTTGTAGTAAAAAACTCCCGAGTTATGGAAATCATAAGAAAGAAATTATGTATGGAAAAATCATTACATTATAAATTGGTTCCACTGTTCAGAACATGTAGGAAATGGGGCATATAAAACTCAGATGGTGTTGCAGGCTTTGATACAAGGTTCATTATTACACCACGACACGAGTGAAATATGTGCTAACGCACTGCCAGTTAATTTGCCTTTACTCACAATGCAGACTCATCGCTGGGCAGCTTCACAAATTTCATCAGCCTGGGTGATTTCTCTGATGGGACGTGGCAGCCCCCATGGAAACACCACAGGAAAGAGCAGATCTTGTATCTTCAGGGCTGGGAAGGTGTTCCCCCACCTCATTCAAAAATAACAGCCATCTCCCTGTTTTCTCCTAATCTATTTCAGATTTCATCCATGTATTAGCCTATTGAAATGCTGTTATCCAGTTATACAGGTGTTGTGTCTCTGGTTTTTAATGACCTAATCGAGGTAGGAGGCAGGAAAATAGGACAAGAACAGCTTTGACAAAATGTTCTTTGTTAGAAAATACCAATAGGTTAAAATTGGAAAATTTCCACGAAAATGCATCAGTTTTCATTAAACTTTTATTACAAAATATTCTGAAGCCAACCAGGGAATTTCAACAGTCTCAGACGGATGCCTGAAGCTGTCCCCCAAAAAAAGGAAAACCAAGGAGATATTCAAGGTGGATGCAAGATGCTTTCCTGGGAGATAAAAAAAAAAAAATAAGGAAAACCATGGGATTGCACTGAGACCTGAGTCATGGTTGTTAATTGAATAAGAGGGGGAACAGCCTGAGAAGTCAAGAAATCCAGAGAGCTTACACCAGGTATCCACTGTATTTCTAGTTTTCTAGTTTTCTTTAGAAAAGCTCTTGTTTTAATAAAACAGTTTAAAAATAAAATCATAGTCATTATGAAAATATTTCTTTACTGGAAAATTCAGGGCAATATTTTTTTTAAGATTCAAATGGTCTGTTGCCATACATCCACTGAGAAGTTTGGTTTCTTCCTGCAAAATTACTTTCTTTTAAATAGACTCTACTTTCTATTACATTATAAGGGGTTGAAATCTGAATGAAGTGCTTTGAATATATTGAAAATGTTTCAAATGACCCAAAAACAATTCTACTTTTTTTTTTTGTTCCAACACGGAACAAAATTTCTTTGCTTGCTTCCCAAAACCTCAACAAATTGGAAAATCCATTTGCCATGTAGCTCTAGTCAGAGCAAGAATGTCAAGAGGTCCAATTTTTAATGCCTAGCTGATGTCTGAATTGAAGAAGTGTCGTCAAAATGTAAAGCATTACGAACCGCTTCAAATTTCCAGCTGGTTTTGCAGAAGGAGGGAGACTGATTTGGGCTGGGGCTAAGATCTCAGTGCTGCCATCATCAGGGAGCGTGCCTGTTAATAAAACCTTGGATCACCATCGAAGCCTCTCTCTGCATACCGAAGCTAACCCCTAATTTAGAAGATACTGAATTCAACGACTCTCAGGTTACAATCCTCCTGCCCGTGGGGGGTTGGTTATTTTCCCTGAGGCATGCTGACAGACTGGAGGGGTTTACATCTTGCTGTGTGTATCTTCTTTCACATCTTTCAGCATCGTTTTAAATGAAACCACGTACCGAGTGAGAGGGAGGAGGGGAGGCAGCACAGGGCAGCCGAGGAAACCCGTGCAGGCTCAGGAGGTGCTTGGGGTGTACCATGGGCCTGTTTGTGAAATGTGCTTTTTCACTGAGGTCCCACAGCCAAGGACTTACAAAACCATTACTTACAGTCTGCAAATTGGTGTGGAAAATCTTTAAGACCCACAGGCCCACATGGACCAGTGGCCTTCCACATCAGATTAAAATTACAAAAAGGCCACTTGAGGTGGGTGGAATGAGAGTTTGGGAGCTTGAGGGACACTTGAGGCCCCACTCCCACTTGAAGAAGCCCAGACTACTACAGAGGTAAGAATAAAGCATCCTTCATTGCTAACACAACATCAGGGATTGCCTAAAGGAAAGGTGCTTCTCACCACCTCTGCTCATCCACTTACAGTCTTGCCATGGCCAGGGGCTCAGGGCAGCTCACTCAGCTGTGAGTGAGTAGTGCCTGCCTTCCATGTGGGATGGAGAGCTGTGGTTGGTATCTACAGAGGAAAACCAACCAGGCACAGCAGCTCCTTTGCCATCAGTGCTCAGCACAGTCCCACTGGTAATAACCACTCCTCTCCCAAACCCATCCTGGTAAACGTCTGCTGCTGCCTGAGGTATTAATAAGGTAAATAATGAGGTAAATACCTGAGGTATTTTTCATGGGGCACATTTCACATTTCAAATCAGCAATTCTCTGGGGAGAGGTGATCAATTCCCTGCAATTCAGGTAATGGTGAAGGCCTTGCAATAGGCCTTGACAGCTGTGGAGCTGCTCAAGTCCAGCAATTCTTGCACTGAGCACATACCCTGAATTCATGAGATTCCCCTTCATTTTTACTTTTGATTTTACAGCACCATTTAAGTTACAATGTTTTCTTTTTTTAATAAGGAAATTGCATATTTAACGGAAATTAATCTCCCAGTCCCTCTCAATAAACCTTTTGAAGGTCTCTGTATGACTATGACAGGGGCAGTTATTTTTAGAAGGACCATGTAGTAATTTTCTCTGCACCATTCAATAATTTACAATATCATAGCTGAAGGTAAAGATTTCCCCTAAGTATAATTTGGCATTAACTGGCTCTTCACTGCAGACATGGCACCAGCCTAGAACACAGCTTTATCCTAAGGATGCTGGGGAACTGCCAAGCTGAATAACCCAGCCTAATGCAAATTCACAGCCAGGTAAAGGCTGGACAAAAGCCCCACCTCAGACACAGTGATCTGCCACCACTGGCCAGCTCCTCTCTCCAGGTGCGCTCAGGCAGCACAGGGAGATGTGTACAAAAAAAGGAAGAGCCACATCCTCAGCCAGGCTGGCATTATCACCAGGAGCATCCTTCCTGGGAGAGGAAGGCACAGGAGGAGCTGGCCACAGCACAACAACAGCATCTCATCCACAATGCACAGATTTATACGGTTCTTCATGACAGCTCTGGGTCCCTTCCTTTATTTTCCCATATTATTGCCGTAGGTGATGTTTTGCAGCAAGACTGGGAGGGCTTAAACATAAGCATTGCAAGGCTGTGTACTGGGTCGTGGCAAGAACAAAATGCTATATAGGGTATGAAAGAAATGCAAGGCAGAAGATGTCTGATTTACAGACTGCTCCTAAAATGTGTGTGCTGTGCACAATTGCATACACTTCTTCACCAGAATGGCTCTGTCTCAAGCTCCTCAGTGCTTTAAGGAAAAGCCATCTGACAACACTACACCCACAAGGGAATAACTATTTTATTACTTGGGCACTAGGTCATGGCAGCTTTTTAAAAACAAAGTTGAATTCAATATAGATATACACTAGAATATGGGTTTTTTTTTCTCTCTGTCTTCCCCTTGCTACAGTATCTGGAGTTTCTTATTTTAATATTAAAGGAATAATTTTTTTTACAAGTTAAAGAATATCTTGCTAAAGAATAGCACCAAAAAGTCTGACTAAGGGACAAAAATCAAAAAACTTCCTTATTTAATGAACCACTGAACATCATTGTGAAGAGAGGAGGTGGAAGCTGGCTCTTACCACCTTATCACCTATTCCCAAGTACCCCGTTAGCAGATCTGCACGCAGTGGTGGCTATCACTAGAAGTGCCAGAACAGCAAATTGTGTGGGAAATGTCAACATCTCAAGGCCTGCATTCCCAGCAACCAAAATGTCTCAAGAACAGCAGTGCTGGAAGGTTTTTTTTGCTACAAATGTGTATAGAATTACGGGCTATTAAAACACACAATAAAATATTACTAGTAGAGATGTAAAAGAAAAAATCTAGACAAAAAATACAGAAAATAATTTTAAAAAGAATAATTTGTTAAACCTGATATTTTTCAATGAACTTTTCTTCTTCAGAACCAACCATAACGTAACTGTAATGTAATTTTCATTGCTCTGCAATGCAAATTTCCCAACCAGCTTATTTCCTTCTGACAAATCTTGTCAAAATGAGCGTGGTGTGGAGGGAAAAAATCTGGGTTTACAACAAGAAATAAAACCACATAAACATTAAATAATACTTAGTGTTTGGCTCCATTCAAGCTGCTGGGAGACACGCTGCTGTTTATTATGGACACACACGGATCTGCAGAGCTGGAATCCCACATTCCCCCCACGCACTCAGCCCTTTTCCAACCACAGAGAGCATCTTAAACCATCCAATATCCTCCTGCTTTTATTTTACATATGTATAACTTAATATCTGATTACATTGGCGTTTAAACTAATGACTTGTGGACCCAAAAGACCTTGGATGGTGGCTGGCAAGCATCTAGGCAGAAAACATGGAAACAGAGGGCTCCTAAACCTGTGAGGGTGGGTGCCTGTGTGGGGGAAACACTCCCAGCTCTCCTGCCCCCATCTGCTCAGGATCTCATCACAAAGATTGTTGTTATAATAACTTTATTATGGACCTTCTGGGGAAAGCCAGCTCCCAGCGAGGGGTTTGCTGCAGCAGACAGGAAACTCGTTTGCTCCCCACTAGAGTAAAGCCCTTTATAATTAATGCTGGGTAAATAAAGCGCTCATCTGTAAACACTTTTAATTAGAAATTGGTTAAAGCTAAACCCCCATGACCACGCTGGCCAGGGGGATTAGACACACGTCAAGCTTTGCACAATCAGCAAATAAGTGGCCCTTTAGTATCCTCAATTCCTGTGCTGTGGGACCTTTTTCAGCTCCAATCACACATCACTGAGCTGCTCCAGCCTGCTCTCCAGGCTCAATAGAGGATCAATATTTGTCTGTACTTTGTGAGAAAAGGCCTCCTTGACACAGGCAGCATCTGTGTTTGAACAGTCACTTGCTAACACAGAGCAGACTTTAACCAAAGACATCTCGAGCTGCTGGGTCAAGCACAGCCAGGGTCACCCAGCAGTGCTGGTGGTTTCTGGGTTTGCTCAGGGCACTGCTCACAGCACAGCCATCAGAAAGGGCTGCCATGAACCCTGATCAATGCTCCCAGGGCAGAAAAGGCATTGCAGAAAAACAGGACATGGATTGAGAAAAATAAAGAAAACCCCCAAACCACCTGTATTTCCATTTTTTAATCTCTGTAGGTGACCTGTGCTTGATGTCTCTACTTTTGTGGTAATATTGAAGGTTTTCCATCAGTAGGGCTGCTAATATGTTATCAGATTTCAGGGAGAAGGGACTTTCTCTTCTGATTGCTGCCACCCCTCCTAGGTCCCTATGTCACCTGTGCGTATGGAGAACAGCAAAGGCATTCAGGAATGAGGGAAATGCTTCCAGCAGAGATGGTTCTTGCTTTGGCCAGAGCATGCCAGCCTGGCAAAAGGTGTGCATTGCAATGGTTTGTCTCCACTGTGGAAAAGCAACAAGCTGGCTCTGCTGGAAATGGCACCAATGTGCCCTCCCCAGGACAGCCAGCACAGCACTGACCAGCAGATGTGTGTCCTCTCCCTTCCACCTGCAGGAATGCTGATCACTTCTGGTGCACCCCCTCCTCTCCATGCTCTGTATCCTAGCCTGAAGGCATTATTTATGGAGGAAAACTCCCCAAAACCCCATCTTCATTCACCTGTGTTGCTGCCAATGTCTATCTGACAACTGAACCAAAGAGTGTAAGTCAAACCAACACCGAGATTTTTGAGATTCTCCTCTGCCTCTGCTGCCCAGGGCCAAGAGGGGGACTGCAGGGGAGCTGAGGGATCCTGAATGCCATAAAATGTGAGGTCCTGGCACAGCGTAAGTGAATCTGAACACACCTGGGTGGTACTTTCAGAGATGGGAAAACTGAGGCACAGGAGGTGAAGGCAATGTGACCATGCCTGGCAGGAGTCAGAATCACTTCTGCTGAGCCCAGCCAGTGCGGGTCCAGATAATGTTCTCCCATGCCTCCCATCTTCTTTGGTCAGTCTTGTCAGCCTCTTCCTGAAGAAAAGGAAGAATCTTCTGGAGCACAAGATGGGATTTCTCTAGCAGAAGTGCCTCCCTTTTCCCTGGAGGCCCACTGACTGAAGCCATCAGGCTGTGTGCTGAAATGCAGCTGGACATGGTCAGGCTGACCACCAGGACAGGGCTCATGCAGAACACCATGGCCACAACATGCCACACTGCAGAGGCAACCTTGCCAACTGGATAATTCCTGGCCCATAACTCCAGATCCATGTTTTTTTCTATTCCCAGCTCTCTTGTGAATTTTTTGCATGTTAACTTGACTTCTTTTTTCCCCTTCCACATTTTCTGTCTGTGCTGGAGTCCCTGGAGGGCACTGTGCTCAGTTATTCCCTTCCAGCTGCAGCTGCTGCAGCCCAGTGACCTCGCAGATGCACAACCATGCTGCTGGACAGTGCTGGGTCTGGCCAGCCCTGACATGCCTTAGAGCACTCCCAAAGCCATTGTTCTCCAAGTCCATGGAGCCAGCACACATCCACAGCTCACTTGGCCTGCGAGGAGCTCAGACACTCCTGGGAGTACATAGAGGGGTTGTAACTTCAAAGCTGTCCTGTTCTCACTAATGGACTGGACTACAGACCTCTGGAAATGCCTTCCAAGCTGAACCGAGCTGGGATGCAGAGGGGATTTCCACCTTTCTCTTATAGATGGATCATCTCCAGCCAGCCTGGCTGCAGCCTGAGTGAGACTTCCAGCCCAAGCCTCTGCTGTAACAGTAGCTGACAAGCAGCTCTTCTCCCTTGACACATTTCAGGGAGACAAGCTCCTCCAAGTCTGTCCTGAAGTCACTTCTGTCTTGCCACCACCATCACCTGTGTTTTTCCTTCCTCCCATGTCCAGCTGGAGGCAAGGTCCAGCTCTAGCACTAGGCAGACCTTTTGTTAATGATGCCTTAGAAAAGAAAGCCAAAACTACTCTATAGATCCCCAGCTGGCTCCTGATCAGAAGGCACTTGGTGGCAGCACATCAAATACACCCACGTGCAGCATAGCTGTCTGGACAGACATCCCTCCCACCCAGAGACCCATCAGGAGTCAGGAAGTGGTGTTGGCTAAGGGCATCTTGTGGGATGGAAAGATTTTTGAAGACGTGGAATATGCCAGTCTTCCATCAGATACTCCATCACAATTCCCAAGAAATTTTTGGAAGACAAGAAGCCTGGCTACCAGTACAAAGGAGCCTGAAATGTCAATCCCACCCGACTCCCCATCCACACTGAGGTGAGGTCTCCTCCAGTGTCTAAGCCGTGTCTTTGAAACAACTGAATTTCCTGAAGCATTAATTTCAGACATTTCCAAATTCACCCTAACATAATCTGTCATCCCCAAGTGGCCTGAATGTAAATGGGCACATGTGATGTGTGGCTGCTGGAGTGACCTTCATCTGTGAGGTGAAGCCCATCACCATGTGTAGGAACAACAAACGGTCCAAGAACAACACTCCCAGCTTCTCATGGAGCTCCAGTAATTCAGGATTTGGGTCTTCATTCAGACATGCCCTCAAGCAACCTCCTTAGTGGGGGTGGTAGCATGGATGTCTCCTTCTCCAGGGATGGCTTTAAGTCCTCCTCCCAGCCCCAAGTGAGATTTGAGGTTTTAAGAGACAACCACCCACTGCTGCAGTGAAGGGAAGGATGAGTTGCTGGGATTCTTGTGGTTTCTGCACTCCTCCTTCCTAGCAGGAAGCATTTTAATTTTAATTTCAAATGCATAAACTATCCTTCAAAAACGAAAGGCAACAGAGAAATTTTCACATGGCCAAGAGCCCCACTCAAAAGGCATTCAGTCTCCTAAATCATGACATAGTGTCCAGATGTGTTATTAGTATATCTATTATTAGTTCTTTTTAAACCTTGTCCAGTAAAATAATTGAGCTTTGGCCTCCTCTGGCCTGTTGGTGAACAAAAGGGAATGGTGCTCATTTGGATTACCTACACCCAGAGAGAAAGCTTTGATTCCACAACCCAGGCCTGAAGCTCCCAGCTGCCACTCCGCTGCCCCGGGAAACGGTGTCACCACTGCTCCCTGCTAGAGGGATCAGGGGCTTAATGGGATTTAGGGTGGAAAATCCAAGCTCAGCCAGAGGTGTCTGCAACACAGGATTTTACAGAGAAAGGGGAAGAGAGCCAGGTCTGTTCTTTCCCTCATCTCTCATCCAGGACCTGCCTCACTTCTCTCAACCAGGCGTAGAAGGGGAGATGGCAGTGTTACAGTATCTGTTATTAATGTCATTACTATCCTAATTGCATAATTATATACCACACATGCTTAAATTTATTATAATAACAACTTCAATAGCCATTATGAAAAAAAATAATTAGGCTGCTGGCTGAAGAAAGCAAGAGTCTGAATGCAGTGATGGATCAAATCTCTGCCAGTTCTGGATGTCATGGTCCTGCCCAGAAAGAGGAACACGGAACAGGAGGTAAAACTTTCTTCCAAAAGAGGAAGGCAGGAAGGCAGGAAGGATTAACCATTCATTCCTCATCCTTGGTTCATGAGCACAACTGAAACCATTCCATATAAATGAGAGTAAAGTTTGGAGGGGATAAGTTGTTCCTTTTACTCCTCATTATTCTGATGTGTCTTATTCACAGGTACCTTCTCAAGAAAGCACATGTTAAACCATCTCCAGCGCCTGGGGCTGGATGATCATCATGGCCTTTCTTGCAAATGAGTGCCCTTGTTTTCCTTTTCACCTTTCATGGGGCTGAGGAGAATGGGGTTATTTGGACTTACTCTGATACACTCTGTCTTAATCCTGAACCTGATTGCAGGGAATGGAAATAATAAACTCTTCTGTTTCAGGACTTCAGATGTGTTCAGGATGAGGAAGAATTTCCTCTCCTGTGCACATGCACACAAAGGTCTAGAGGTTATTTTCATTCCAGACTTCCTGCAGCAACACCAAAAACTGTAACAGTGGCAGAGAAGAGTTTGAGCAGCCTAGATCAGTGCTGCAGGTTGAGTATAGAAAATCTGTGACTGACTGGGGTGCACAGTGTGTGTGGATACAGTGACCTCCCTCCACCCCATCCCAGAGAAACCCTCTAGGATGGCAGAGAATGGTCTCTCAGGATTATTTAGGAGTGCATCACCTGAACAGTTTCCTGCTACTGTGGGAGCCATGCCCATGATGGGTGCTGGCAGCTGAGAGTTTGGTCTTCAGGGATCCATAATGCAAAGGTATCTTTACCTCTAATGTGGAAACACAGAAAGAAGCCAGCTCTTGACAGATGTGTGCCTAACCTCCCCTAATCTCTCACGGTGGAAACACCACATCTTTCCCAATCTATTCCCATCTGAGTGCTAGAAAAGACCTCACCAAGGTCAAACCTGGCTGTCCTTGGCTGTGCTTAAGGCACAGCACTTCAGGTCCTGTACAGGGGACAATTTGCCTCCTGCCTCAGTTTTGTTTGGGGTTTTTGTTTGTTTGTTTGGGGTTTTTGGAGAGACTTCCGCATTGGATAACGGACATACCTGGAATGAGGTTTATAAAGAGGTTTATCTGGGCAAAACACTCCATGAGGTGACTGCTGACTTCTCCCTGCTCTGAGCCTCTCTCACCAGCTCAGGGCATGAATTGGAGACTTGAAGGAGCTCATCTGTACACCACACCTATGTCTCCATCTTCCCTCATGGCATGCTGCTCCTGACCTGAAGCTTTTTTTGGTTCTCCCAAATTCCCATCCTCTTTTGCACTTTCCTCCCTGGCCAGACCTGTGCTGCAGTATTACAGGAACAGTGTGATGAACTGCCAAGAGCAGTAACAAAGGACTCATAAACTTTCCCTCTCAGCCAGGAATAATACCCGAGGACTAGGAGTCCTAAATTGCAGACAGGAGGAGGGAAGGAGTGGGGAACCTATTAGCTTGTTTTGCTGTTTAAACAAAAACGTGTTCTCCAAGCTATATCAACACACTGCTTGGCAAGCACAGGAATATTAACTGGCTTTGTTGGAAATGCTGACAGCACAACCCTGAAAGACATTCCTGAATATGTGAAGCGTGCAAGACAGGGATCTGGAAATCTGCATGTGTGTCTTTGTGTCTGTAACTGAAGAGATGCCCTTTGGGAAATTTTGGGAAGACACAAGTGCAGCTTTGGATTCCCTCCCATTTCCTCCTGAGAACAGCTCAAGGTGAAAGGGGTGGCTCAGCATCATCCAGAGAGCAAAAGAGGTTCATGCCTCTCTTTGAGCCTTATGATATTTCCATCTTGCCTTCCCTGTTTGTGTTCACTTCCCTCCTTTGCCTGTCTCTCTCTCCAGGACGGAGCATTTTGGAGGCTCTGTTCCAGCTGGAACAACGTTCATCTGAGCTCCGTGGTTTCTCAACCAGGCAGAAGCCAGGTCCAAGAGGACTTAGGGCTTTCCTCTAAGCCATTACCCAAGTGTTAATATTACCACCCAGAAGCTCAGATCCGTGTTCTGCTGCTGGATGCTCGTTAGGCCTGTAACCTTCTCTCTGTGGGGAAGCAATGGCTTCACACCAGCATACCACCTGGCTGCCCCATTAACTTCAGCCTCCCCAGAGGAGAAGATGGAGGGCATCAGCATCTTGTTCAGGCAGTTTAATGTATCAACATTTCATGGTGGTCATAAGAGCAGGGAATCTGCAGGATCATTACTATTCCACACAGAGACATGTGGAAACAGAGAACCATATAAATATATACAAATAAATATATACATGCTCAAACCCCAAATCTCAAGTGTCCTACAATCCTGGCATTCCTTTAAAGAGATTTATTTCATCCATAAAATTCCCTGCAAGCTCGCGTTCTTGTAAATCTGTACTACAGACTGTCAAATCCCTTCTATGTGATTAAGGGAAGGAAATCTGCCCATGTCATCTCAGGGCAGTCATTAGAGTCAGGCTGAACCTCACCAGTCCACCTGGCTTTCTCCAAGAGGAAAAGCCTCTGGTGTAGCTGAGGGTGCAATGATGCTCCTCCTGGCCATGGCACAACCTGTGAGGACACAAAGCTGGGAGAGGAAGAGGCATGTTCCCTTCTTTGAAATAAACCAAGGAAATCACAGTATGCTACCCTTTGAGCAAAGTCCCAGTGTAACCAACTTCAGCAGGTTTCAACTGGAGATCTCAATTTACTGACTGACAGAGAGGAAAAACCATCAGGCTTTTTATTAGGTGGGGAAACTGAGGCAGAAATTTGCACAAAGCTTAGAATCATAAAATCACAGAATGGTTTGGGTTGGAAGGGACCTTAAAGATCATCCAGTTCCAACACCCCATCCCATGGGCAGGGACACCTTCCCGTAAACCAGGCTCCTCAAAGCCCCATCCATCCTGGCTTTGAACACCCCAGGGACGGAGCCATCTACAACTTGTCTCAGCAAATCACAAGCAATAGGAAATCCTCACTCTGGCTTCGTGGTCCTAGGAATTTGTGCACTGGAACACACATTGCACCAATTATCTGCTACCCATGCAAACCCCTCTGGGATACTCTTCATTAAAACCACTTTGTGTGTGTGTGACAGAAAGCTGGTCTTGGCTCCACTGCCTATGACTGGGTAAGGCTGCTGGGTTCTTAATCCTGGCTGCACCACACATTTCCTGTGTGACCAACTCTTACTGCAACTGCCTGCACAGCCAAGAACGAAAATCATCAGTGCCACAAAGGCTTAGTTTCACAAGGCAGAAACACAGAGTGGTAAGCACAATATTCAGGAGTGGAAAAGCCTCCTGTTCTTGATCATAGCAGGATTTGGTCCAGTAGGGTTATTGTGCTGCTTCCAGCAGCTGCTGCTTCCAGATGCTACAGGAGAAGGTGTCAAAGCATCCATCTGCTGTGAGTGGTGTGATTCCTTCCTGACCTCAGCTCTTGTGAACTTATGCCTGAAGCAGGGGAACTGACGGGCCATGTGATTTTATTTTCCCCGGCGTAACTGCAGATGGTATTCGCCTTGCTAAAATATAATTGACCACAATATGAGAGATGTGTTGAAAACCAAAGGTTAGCATGGCTAAAATGTGTCAAATTCAATTACTTGGGACAGAAGGAGCTATTGCTACAGGAAGAAAAGGTGAGGTGCTTATGAAAACTATGGATAGTCGTTTTCTGCTCTCTCTCCATTCTTTCCTTTCGGGTTTCATTGCTTTCAGGTGGTGTAATTTTGCTAGCAGCTGCTGAGAAAGCCGACCTGGGCTACTCAGAGACTCTTCAGGATGAAGTTGTCTAGTTTTTGTACTGTTGGGAGTGGCCTGACCTTTCTGTTGCGGATGCAGCCTCCAACTCAGGAAGTTCTCACAATGCCTGTCTGCCCCGAACCAGCCAGAAACACGTGGGAAAAGGTCACTGCACTTGCAGGCTGAATATTCACCACCAACCCTGCCTGATGGCTGGGTGAGATCTGAACCAGTCCTTATGAACTAACACTGACAGGGGCAACATTCCCATTTCTGGGAAGCAGCTGTGGGTTAATGAGGGGTGTGGTTTGCCCATGGCGAAGGGTGGGTGCAGGATGGACCCATGGCTAGAGAAGGTTGGGGCTGAACAGTGAATGTGTCGGACACAGCACTTGGGTTTTGTGGCAGTCTCACCTGCTTCTCTCCTAGAATGTCAGAAAGATGCTCTGAGACAGGAACACAACAGGAGAACTATCACACTCTCTGGGACAAGCTGCCCCATTGTTCATGATCTACTTCTCAGTGTGATTAATGTTAAAAGAGGAAAATGGGAATGCTTCAGGAGCTCACCAAGGAAACAAAGGAATTTAAGAGAGAAAAAAAGACCAAATAAGAAAACACAGTCCATGGAAACTTCAGATTCTATAATGCTCTACCTAAGCCAAATTCAATCTGGGCTGGTTCACTGGCATTGAGGATTTGTATGGCCCAATAACAGCGCCTGTAATCAATCCATCTCACCATAAAATTCATCCCAAATGCTGCAAAATATGTGGTGTCATTCCCTTTGAGTTCCTTTGTCCGCCACTTCATCATTTCCCCTGCTCATAGAGGAGTAGGGTTCCCCTTCAAGCCCATTAGCCGTGTGGTGAGGGTGGCTGGCTGGGTCTGTGCTGCAGCATTTGTATATATATTGGCTGATGTGGAGGGGCTGCATTTCTGTTTCTTCAGCTACATGAACCATACCCAGAATCAAATGCTCCATCAAAATCTTAAACTCACTTCAAACCATTAGGAATTTCTTTCCTGGCCTTGTTAGTGGTGGCCTTGTTTCAACCCAAAAAGCAGATTTTTGATGGAAACAAAGACGGCACTTATGCAACTTCAGCATTGTGGGGAGCATTCCTCAGCAAATACCAGCACTCTCTTTTTTTTAAATTTTTTTCTATTTTGTTTTCATTTTAAACATGTCTTTCTCCTTCTTTCTCACTTCATACAGGACAGGCTCACGAGGTCTGCAGAGATGTAGCACGCTGGAAACCACTGCAGCCCTCCTGGTTACAAAACAACAATAACAATAAAAATAAACATAGTAAAATAAACCCTGGAATGGATGTGGGTAACCAGCTGTTGAAACCTGAGGTTGTGCTTGACTGAGCCACGATAGGAGAAAGAGCCTCAGCTACTGAGCACACTAAACAGCTCCATATCCACCCCGCCTTTCCCCAGCATCCTTGTCCCACATCCCCATTCACAAAACAGGAGCAGCAGATCATTAGCCCGAGGGCTGTTTGTTTTCACTGGGGTTTTATTTTGCTTGTAAAGCCCCAGCCCAGAGCATTAAGAAGATCTCTGCAGTGCTGTGGTTACTCCCCTCACAGCCATCTGGGGATGATGGAGCGATGCTTTCCCAGCCTGCATGCACATACACACACAGATCATTAGCACACTCCCATCCTGGCTGTGGATGATGCTCATACACCCCGGCTCTTGATGATGTTCATAATTCACTGGTTTCAAGATGAAAGAAAAGTGCTCCCTATATGTCTGAAGGCTGCACTGGATATGGACATGCCTTGTTCAAACCTCCAAAGGGCCATCCCAGTGAGTCTATACCTGGAGGGATAAAACCTCTATAAGCAGCGATGTCCCCAGCACTTTTTCTTGTGGAGTAACAATGCCTTGACTCCAGTTAACCTGCATAATTAAAGAACAATTATGTGTAGCTGAAAGCACCTCTTTGTCAGGAGAGGAAAGGCCTTTGGATTTCCAGGCTAAAGTCTCAGCTTAGGGAGGTGCTGAACATCCTCACCTCCTGCAGACTCACTGCACCAGTGAACTCTAAGCACAGAACAAGGTCCAGAAAAAGCCAAAAAATTACTTGTTTCCTTGTTGGGTACGTATGGCCAGGATCTCACAGGTGTAGGATGGGTTGGAGCTTTATTAGAGTCACTTGCATGTGTGAGGAGAAAATCTGTCCCCAGCAGCAGCCATGCTGCCCTGGCACCACCTGACTGCCCATTTCACTCAGGTTTCATGAGCTTTTGCATCATTGCCATGGACTATGAACATGTGCAGTGATCCTGGAGACACTTCAGCACTCCAGACTTCCCTGGCTTTAACATTTACTACCAAGGACATCAAAGCACTGATCCTGACAGTCATGAGATTCATCTTGAGATTCAGTGCAATTCCCACCAGCACACAGGACCCCCTCAGCACCTTTCAATCCTCCAGACAAGTTCACCTTTACCAAGTCTGGGTTTCCACACAGGGGCCTGCAGATCCCATGGTGACCTGTTTCAGGACAGATCTCCAGCCATACTCACTCTCGCCCATATCACTGTAACTGGGAAAAAAGACCACAGCAACAGCCTCTCCCTCTCTACCCAAGATGGATTTCATTAAAACCCTTCTACTGGCCATGGGTCTTGTAAGTCCCCTTGAATTACAGAAAAGAGATGTTTCAGCAGACAGTAAGTGAAAGTGAACCAGATTTGGAGAGGAAAATGCATTCTTTGAGAGTGTAATAAAACACATATTGACTGGGGATTTCATTTATAAGGGGAACCATTGTGCCTTGGGTTGGAAGGATTGTGAACACTCACTAGGGCCTGCAGGGTATTGCTGACATGTCATAAACCTCAGCTCTCCTCAATAAACAGCACATGCACACGTGGAGCCATGTACATAACTGCACACAGAGCTGCACAGAGTGTGGGTCACACACTTCTACATGGCCTTGGAAGCCCTGGAACAACAGGCTGAGCCAGATGGTGGAGCAGTCCCACAGGAGAACCTCATGCACTAATGCAGAACTTCTGGCAGAATCAGCACAGTTCTAAGAGAAGGATAAATCTCTTACATTTAGGCATGATGCCTAGGCATTAACTTTCCTTTCTTAAGTCAATAGCCTAAGTAATATTTATTTTCTGAGGTAATCTTCTTGTTTCCTCTCACAAACGTAGGACCAGGGCTGCTATTGTCATCACATTCTCCCAGACTGATTTCTCCTGTGTGTTGTCCTCCTTCATTCAGAGGCCCTGGACCTGGCAGTGCCCTGCACAGCTCTGTAATAATCACCTGTAAAATTTGCACTGCTTCACCTCACAGAGGCTGAAGGTGCCACTTCCATAACACGAATTTGTCTTCTTCTTGCTAACTCCTGTTGAGAACTTGTGAGAGGAAACTCAGGTCCCTTTGCAGCCAACTTCAGATATCTCAGGAACATTTCCTTTTGCAATCATAATTTCAGGTCATTTATGCCTTTCCCTTGATCACTTGTATGAGGGGAAAGAGCTCAGTGTGCTCCAACCACCTCAGCTGCAATAAGGGTGCACAATATGTCAACGGTGTGGCTGACTTCCACTCCACAGTCTCTGGCCTTTCAGAGGTACATGGGCTTTAGTAAAGCCTCTTTTATGTCATGTCCTATCCAAATCTACTCAATAAATTTTGTCATCCTTTCATACAGTTTCTAGTAAATAAGGAAAAATTTTGTGATTTATTGTCTGCTGACTAGAAATTTGAGAAACTATGTTGTATGTTCTGTGGGTCTACTTATATTATCTTTGTTTAAATTAGTAACACCTGAAAGATGAATAAATTTAGAATATTTGCTGAGATGTGTCAGTGGAAAAAGTAAATGATTTAAAACATTTTAATACAAAAGTTTCAGAATAAATCATTATAAATTTTTCTTTCTTAAAATGACACAACTTTAGAACATGTTGAGCTTCCAATAAAGATAATTTTGGTTACATTCATCCACAATATAAATAACTTTTCCTTTAGAGTTCACTCCTAAATGACCTAATTTTCAGCGCTGGTAGCAATACCATAAGAAATTCCTTACTTTGCTTCCAGCTAATTCAACTCCTGGGAAGGAGTACTAAGAGATCAAATTCTAGTCCTAAGTTTGGGACTGATAATAACTTTCTCCAGAACTTCAGAGATCCTAAGGAAAAAAACTACTATGCTTTTTAAATATAAAGATTTCCCAAGACAGAGAAATAATCAAGTGCTGTATCTGCCATCAACCCTGCTTGTGCAGCTAACCAGATTCACATATGCTTAGAGAATCTCAGCATCTGTTTAAGAGTCATAAAGCTGAAGCAAATGAAAATATTACTTTTTTTTTTTTTAATGTCTCATGCATATATGCAGCCAGGCTCTGGCCTTCAAGGCTTTTATGGCCAACACTATCCACGTGGGATGCTGTGGATCACAGACCAGCGAGAGACACAGTACAGCGAAGGTGTTGCACACATATTAAAATTGCTAAACCTTTCCCCCAAAGCATTTCATGAAGCATATCCAATGACATAATTGCTGAGCTAATAATAAAACCTGTGGCAAGTTCTGGACAATGTTCTAGACAACAAGATGTGTTTTCTTGTGATGGCCCCACAGAGGGGACCCCTGGGATGTGATAGCACTGCAGCCTCTCCCAGCTCACTTTGTAAGGACCACAATGCTATTTTACTGCGGTTTAGTGATCCCTTGTGCAGATCTGGGATCAGACTGACTCCATAAACTCCCCTTCTGGTGCAGCTCAGTGCTACACCGTGCTATGCTCAGGAAAATTAATGCCTTATTCCTTGATACGCGGCTACTGGGAGGTATTCCGGCACTGGTAAGGTTTGGAAACACATGTGCCCTAATAGACTCTCTGCGGCCCCGTTCAGCAGCCACAAAGCTGCTGAATTTCACATCACATTATTTGCAAACATGGAAAAAGGGGATCCTGCCAACGTTCCCAGTGTTCCCTGTAAAACATGTCTGATTTTCACTCACGGCATCACAGCCTGCTGACAATAATCAACACCTCTGCCACAGTGCAAGGGAGCGCTTGTGGGAATGTGCATCAAGCCCCCAGGCTTTGCTAAACCCAACCAAGGGGCTGTTCTGTCCTTCCAGACATGGTATTGTCATAACTTTCCTCCCAGAAGCAAACTGTGCCTGGACTTATTCCAGCCCTGCCGAACAGCACGAGGGCCTTAGCTCATTCTTTGCTGCTTAAAACATCTAAATCCATTGCAATTCCTTAACCAAAATTAATTGTAGGTTTCCAGTTCTTAAAACCTTGGAAGCTCCAGACTGTCCCACACCTTTTCCCAGTGCTATATTGAAGTATGCAATAAACTAAACACATCTATGCAGAGAGAAACAGGAGGGGAAAAAAGCTCACAATGCAGTTGAGCTCTGGGATTTTCACTGTTCAGATTGTTTTCCCAGTATTGGGTATATTAGTAACTCCTGATGACTCCTGGAAGTGATTCCAACATTGGAGAGGAATAGGTACACACTACCTCTCTGCACTTGCTCCACTTATCTCCTCCTTCATGGAACATCTCAGTCACTGATGGCACCTACTCTGGACCAAGCTTCCAGCCAAGGCTAGCAGAAATAAGGCTGGGGAGTTATGCCAACCAATAGAGCATCTGACCCTTCTTTGCATTTTATTTCAATTGTATTTTAGAAGTACATAGTGATCTAAAAGAAAATGAAGGATTACAGGGTGAGCTTTGGAAGGGGCTGGTACAAATGCATGCCAAATACCACACAGGCACCTAAATGGCATCTTTTCACAGACAAATTTAACGAGCTCTCTGTCCTCAGACTGTCCCTGAAAGCAAGTGCAATTCATAATGCCCATGCACACTTCAGACCTTGTTTAGGCCTTGACATCTGCTTGCTCAAAAATAGCTTTGGCACAGACTTACTCAACAGCAAATCTACTTACACTAGAAAAACATGTTGTTTGTTGTTATGGTGCATTACAAGTCTAATTCAGAAATATTCACAGGGAAAAAAGAGAATGATTTAGGTCTGGTTTTCTGGCATCAGTTTCACTTTCCTCCTTTTCTTTTTTTTTTTTTTTTTTAACCACAACATTTTTCTAAGCAGGTTTTATCTTGATGGAAAGCCACATATACACACACAGAGCCTGAAGACTGCAGACATGCAAAAGTAGTTAATAACTGCAACATCTTTTAAAGTTTTTTTTCCTGTAACCCCTGCACAAAAAGCATACATCAGCAAACAAGAAAAGTTAACATCAAGGAGTAAAGCAAGAAAGGCCAGACAAACTCCACAGTAATTTTCTTATGACATTTATGCTTTAATAGATTCCAGAACCTCATAATTTCTAGGAAGTCTGAAATGGCCAGTTGACAGATTTTCACCCTGTTGAAAAAGTCATACACTTCAGAGTAAAAATGCAAAATAAAAACAAACAACCTTCCCCACATACAACAGAGTGTCCTTGAAGCTTGCACAATAAAGACTGAATACCCCAAATCCCATTCACCATCACTTACAGCTCTCTCCAGGCTGTTATGTGCTGAGGAAAATTTGGGCAGTAGGCTGGATGCTCTGCTCTTAGTAGCAGGAATTCCCTGACTCCCTGTGGGTGTGCAGTGCTGCCCATGCACCACACCCATATCCATACAGGTGCAAAGACATCACGCTGGACATCCATCCACTTCTGTTTCATTGAGTTGGTGACTTAAATGACTTCTTAATAAGCATAAACCTCCCTGTTTTGGCCTTCTCCTCCTCTCCCTTACTCCCTGCTCCCCTCAGCAGGGTGGTTTGGCAGTGAGAGTGGCACAGAGAAATGCAAACACACCACTGAGCTCTGAGCACTCCAGCTCTGGTCAGAACTTGTTCTCTCTGAAATCCCCCTGGATGAGGGCTGGGGCAGAGAGCCTGTCCCTGCCAAACTACTTCCAATGATTCCTTTGGATCTCAGGGAGGCATTCTGCATTAATCCTGACTGTACCACATCTGCACACTGGATTAAGAGAGGCTTTCATTTTCCAGAGCTGTCAATCTGGTATTTTTCCATGCTCAATAAATTCACTTTTTCTATAAACAAAAAAATAACAAAGGAAGAAAATGAACTACAAGGCAATTTAATCCTGAAATTTCTGGCTGCTTTTCCTTTCCTAGTGAGGGATCAAGACATACTGCTACAGCTTCATTCAGAGAAGTCTTATGGAAATCTCATTTTGATACTAAAATGATGTTTCCAAATGTATGTTTTACTCATTGAAAAATCCACTCTTATTTATCTCTCCTATTGGACAGAAAAAGAACAATAAATTATTCCAGCTCAGAAAGCAAAGAGCCCGTGACAAAAAAAAAAAAAAAAAAAAATTGTTTGCCACTTGCTTTTAACTTATCTGGCTAAACATTTCAAAATATCTTTGTATTATGTAAAATATGTCTGGCTCAGCTTTGAGCTTTGGATGGGGGCTTACTGTGGCTGCATCTCCACAGCAGTAGTAATTAGAGATGGCAGCCAGCCCTATACAGCCCCAAATCTTCTTTTCTTGTGATTCCACTGGTCTTCTTGCCACAAGACTTGATAACAGAATGGTATTAGCTAACCTGCTCTGTTTTTCAAGTGTTGATTAAAGCTGGAGCTGCCTTTCTTTTGGATGAAGCTGGTAACCAAGACTTCACATGAAAATCCAGAGGTACTTCAAGACTTCACTACAAGTAAAGTTGGTACATGCAATGCAACTGGGGGCTAAAAAAAAGCTTTTTCTGGCTATTGGCCAGAAAATGCACTTGCAGATGATGATGCAATCACCAAAAAAAGCAAACCCATGGCTTTTGTTTTGCAAATATTTCTTCACCAAGATACTCTTCAGGTCAGTGTACTGGCGGACAAACCCTGCCAGGGAGTATGATGCGATTTGGCAGTGCAGATGAAAAAAGACACCAGCAGAAGGGAAATCAGGACAAGGGATTTGTAATGGAGACTGGCAAGTTCCAGGGACTCAATTTTTAATGACATAATTTTAAGGAAATTCCACACTGGATATCATAAGATCACAGAAATGCTGGTTGAAAGCGATCTCTGAAAGTCTCCAGTCCAACCTTCCACTCATAGCAGGACTATTGCTGACAGCAGCCCAGGTCAGCCAAGGCTTTGTCTAGCCAAGCCTTGAAAGCCTCCAAGGACAGAGATACCCTGGCAGCCTGGCTAAGCAGAATTGCTTCCAGTGCTGCTCCACCTTCCTCATGAAAAGTTTTTCCTTGTGTCTAATTCAAACCTCCCAAGCTGCAATTTGTTATTGCTCATGGGTCACTGCTTTATTCTGTGGCTTTCTTCAGATTCATGCTGACATCTTTGTGATGACCTTCAAACAGCCTTAGGAGGCTACTCCAACACCCCATGCCTCCTCCTCCCAGTCTGGGACGGCCTGCACCTCTCATCTCTCTCCAAAAATGGTTCTCAATGCTCTTGCAGCCCTGGCTGCAATGCAGAGGGCTCTGAGCAGCACTGCAGTGTGATAGCCCTTGGGTACAGCCTGGAGTGGCCACACTGATCTCTGCAACCCCCCTGGCCACCAAGCTCCTGTCAGGTCCCAGGTGCCCTCCTACAGCAATGGGATCTGCTGCCTAATGATGACATTCCACATACAAAGGCAACTCTCCATTATTTTCCATTCCAGTCTTGTTTTCCCTGAATATTCCTATTCAGGCTTAGAGTAAAGAGACTGAGCAGACCTCCAGCAGCCCTTACCCCAGCATACATATTTCATTGTATTTCATCATGGCTTCCCTTGCTCATCTAAGATACCTATCAGTAAACCAAACATTTACTTAAGGCCGGGGTCTGCTTTTTTGTTTTGTTTTTTGTTTTGGTTTTCATTCACTGCATCCTTTTGATATTAAGCAGAAACCGCAGATTACTCATGACTACAGAGGGAATGTGCCACCCTGAAAACCAGGGCTGACTTAGTGGCTCTGCACTGACTCAGAGGGAGAAAACCCTCCTGGGAAGCCTCACCATTCCAACCTCTGGCACCCTGTGTTCTCCCTGGCAGTTCCCAAAGGCTGATCCTGCCTGAGCCTGATCAGCCAGTGAGATAAGGTGAGCACACACCCAAGCAGGGATGGCTCTAGGCCAAGCTGGCAAAACCAACCCGAGGGATTTCAAGAGAAAAGAAAGACTGGCAAAATGTCATACTCCTTACCAAAACCACAAATAATGTCTACTGCAAAAACAACTCTAGTTTGATCCTCAAAGCTGTGTAACGATTTCAAGTAGACTCCCTAACTTTGGTTTCTCCTAATACTAGCTCTTTATTTATCAGTGTTCAAATCCCAGAGAGGACATTGCTTACTGTGTCCTTTGCAGGGAGTTCTGATCTCATTTCAGACTTGATATTGTTGCTAATCAAAGTAATTCTCGGGATAGGAGTACTTCCAGGCTATTTGTAAATGCTAAAGATGTGTCTGTGTCCCATCCTCCTCCTCAAGTGTGTGGGGCTTGTTTTTTGAATGAACAGCGCAAATACTGCATTAATAATTTTTTCTATTATACTTGAAATTATTTAAACTAAAGTTCTGGTTTTGATTACCTATTTATACTCTCAATGCCCTTCAAGTGCCAAGCAGTTAATTGAAGTCTTTCATGCACTGAGAATACCACAAGTTAGCTGCGCAGGGATCAAAAGAGGTAGGACTGATTTGATCTGAATTTAGCTGATAGTTGGCTGTCTCATCTCTCCAGTTCAGCTCCTTCCATCTTACTGAGCCAAAGGAGATGGGAGCTGCTCTCCAAAGGTGTCCCTGTTAGCCTCTGATAAAAGAGTGATCCTAGATGATGAGATACCAGCCCTGGGATTGTGAACATAGGATGAGTATCACCCCATTGGTCTGATTCAAAGCCTAGAGAAATAAATTGGGAAATTCCTGCTGAATGCCAGGAATCATGTTCCACCCTCTAGTAGGATTATTAACTAGTACATGAAACTGTTTCTGGGTCTGCTCCAAAGCCCACAGGAGTCAACAGTGTCTCACTAACCCATGTTAACAGGCACTGGATTAGGGCTTTTCTGGCAAATCAATGGCAAATCAGTGCAGTATCTTTTACATTAGACATGTCTGGGTCTGTTTTTTCCAAGCTCAAGATCCAGTAAACAAAATAACTTTACCCTTTAGAAAATGAACCCAAAAGCCCAAAGCCTGAGCAGGATTTGGCTCTTTTTTATTTTTTGTTCTCTTTTACCAAATACTCATTATCAGAACTGTGGAGCAGAATTTATTTGGAAGACAATTGCTCAAAATCAAATTAATTATTCCTTCTCTCTTTACTTGCAAATGCAAAAGCTTAAATGTAACTCCAAGCAGTTCGGATTTCAGTAGTGATGGAGAGCCACTGGAAAGTGAGGACTCTTTTCTGGTATATTGTTACATATGAAATGTGATTGACTCCTTTGCCATCATATTTTAATATAACAGTGTTTTCCTTGGGGAAGCATCTTTTTCTTTTCATTAACAGATAATAAAGCATAAATCCCTATCTTTAATGTGGTGTAGAATTGTTTGACTTATACAATAGACTCTTCCTGGCATTCAGGAAATATTTACTGGGAAAATGACAGTAAGTTATAGAGGCTATAGCTGAGCTGAAGATGAGCTGATAGCTTTTCCTACTGGCTAAAACCAAGTGGATAATGTCACTTTTGTCATACTGCTTTGCCAGTCCCCATGTTTATCTTACACATGATCCCTCATTCAGAGCAGAATGGGTTTTCACCACTAAAGCAATTGTGGGCTGTCAGCTGAGCAGCCATAGCAGACATGTGCATGCTCTCAGCACATTGGAAATGGCCTGTGCTGGTTCGAAACCATTTCTGGTGCTCAGACCTCCCTGGTGGCAACAAGGGTACCACAGAGTATTGGTGGCTGGGGGTCCTTTTCAGCTGCAGCCAGTGGTCTGCTGGGCTTCTCCAGCAGAGCTCTGTAAGCCTGGAGGACAAGTCTTAGGAGAAGCAGTTGAGGGAACTGTTTATCCTGGAGAAAAGGAGGCTCGGGTGAACTCAGAGTTTTCTACAATTACCCAAAAGGAGATTGTAGTGAGGTGTGGGTTGGTCTCTTCACGCAAGTAACAAGCTATAGGACAAGAGGAAATGGCCTCAAGGTGCACCAGGGAGGTTTAGATTAGATATTAGGAAAAATTTTTTCACCAAAAGAGTGGAAGAGGCTGTGCAGGGAAGTGGCAGTCACCAACCCTGGAAGTGTTAAAAAACCTTGTTGATGTGGGGCTTAGAGACATGGTTAAGTGGTGGGCCTGGCAGTATTAGGTTAACTGGTGGGTTCAATGATCTTGGAGGTCTTTTCAGACCTTAATGATTCTCTGATTCTGTAATCAGGCCTCAGCAGATATCCCAGTGACTCCCATTCCTTTGTGTAACATGCCTACTTACATTCCAAGACTTCCAGGACTCCCAGCTTCCTAGCAGTTAAAAGAACCTGTTAGGCCCAGCACCACAAACCTGCCCTGCTCCTGCCAGGCAGAAGAACCAGGGCAGTCTGCAGTGGGGGAGAGGAGACCAACAAGCTCGAGCTCCTGCAGTGCCAGCCAGCCACCCACATCCTCCCAAATGTTCAACAAAAACTGTCACCTCTCCCACACAGAGGGATGTGGGGAATTTAGTGGCTGTTACTGGCTGATCAAAGGCCCTCAGTGAGACCGACTCAGTGCCCACTGAAGTCAATGGAAAGCCCTCCCATAGACTTCAGTGGGCTGTGGATGAGACACTGTGTTCATAGACTATTATGGCTGTAATTGATTTATATGAATGCCATGTGTGCTGAAACAATACAGAAGAGCAGAGCATTCAGAAAATGAATAAATCTTAATTACGTCTCTTCCAAGTAACATGTCACAAATTTCTGCTAATCTGAAAAAATGATAGTCCAGATGTCCTCTCCCTCTCCCTTGTGTCAGTCTCATTCCATACACTATCTGGGGTGCAACTAGAGGGAAATTACTGCATTATTCACCATCCCTCTACACAAATGTATCTTTCTCCCTTTACTTCCCTCTTCTCTCAGTGCTATTTTTTTTCCTGAATTGCTGGAATAATTTAAGCAAAGAAGCCAGATGTTTCTGTTGTAAAGACAAGCTCAGTACCTGTAAGTCATGGAGGGGACTTAATAAACATGAAGTGCCTATTCTTTAAAACGTTCCAGAGTTTTGCATTCAATTTTCATTCTGAAATGCACCAGAGCTCTTCAAAGCTTTTGCTACTTTTCAACATCATGATGTTGCTATCAAAGAAGGAACTCATCAAATCTGTTCAGTAACAAAGCTACTAATCCCAGTTTTTCTTCCAAGACTTTTTTTTCCCATGTAATTTCATAGCATCAGGATGTCCTGCCACAGTTAAAGAAAGGAAGCCAAGAATTCCATGGGATATAGCTTTTTCTAAGTATGCTTTACCCCAGCCTGCCAGTTACAGAGAGATCAATTGATTTCTAGCCATTGAAAAATAGAATAAAGTTAACTTTTTTTAAAAAAGAGGAGGACCAGAAACAACACATAATTCTAAAAACAGTCACCTTTTGAGGGATCTGTAAGAACTTTGCCAGACCAGCATATTCATAGAATAGCAAAAACACATGGAACTTTATATAATAAAGATGAATAAATAGCAGTTTCATGACAGATACTGTTGAATTGCTCAAAACTTCTCCTGCATTACTAGCCAACCAGCAAATACTGAGAATATTTTGCTGTCTGTGATGTTTTGGATGGGCAATGCCCAACTAAAGAACCCAACTGTTGCTTCCTAATCAAGTTGAATTTCTTAGGAAAATATCTATATTTTCAGGAAAATATCTATATTTTCATTACAGGCACTGCAAGATTTATATCCACCCTGATCCCACATCCTTACACACAAGATGAAGGAAAGGTGTAAAATCAGAAAACCCTAACATTTACTTTCACACCTGCACATTATGCATGGCAAATCAGCCTCAAGGTAAGGAGTACCTGGAAGGACATCACCACCTTTAGTTTTCTGCATTTGTATCAAAACTGACCCTGTACCACCACCCTCTCTGAATTCTCAACCTGAACTCTACCTTAATCACTGAGATACCTCTAAGTGATGTTATTCAACACCCTTTTTCTCTCCCTCCCTGCCCCTCCTTCTATTTCCTTCCACCTCTCTACCCCACATTTGTTGTTGAATAAAATCTGTACTGTTGACTTCAGCATTTGGTCTTGTTTGCACCATAGTTCAGGCAGAGCCATCTCCTATAATGGGATCGTAACAGGTATCAAAGGGTTAATTTACAATTCCAGCTGTCCCACCATGCCTTCCACACCCCTGGCTACATTTTCAAAGAAAGTCACTCTCTCAGTCTTTTCTGTCCTCTCCTTCACCTCATTGCCTTTGGTGACTGTCTTAAACTCCCCTTCACCTAAAATAAAACTGGAGAGAGGTTGAGCTGACAAGACACCAAGGGCACTGCAGTGGTGGCAAAATCTTTTTTCCTTATCCTTTTCTGCATGGACTCATCATCTCAGCAGATGATCTGCTGGAAGGCCTTTGGGGCAAGGACTGCCCTTCTCATTTGCAAACACTTATATGCACTTGTGATGGATGCTGCTGCACCACACATCTGAATTTACAACTCATTTTTCTTCTATTCATCACATTTCTGTTGTCCAATCGAAAAAAACCCCAGAGTCAACATCAGATTATTCAAGCAACAAATTGCAAATTAATCAATAATGAAAAGTATGTCCTAGTAGTTTATAAATTAACCTGTGGCATGGCCTACAGTGCCATAAATTGTCCACTGAACAGGTATGAGGAGAATTAAAGTTATTACAAAACAGCATTTTTTGTAATGAATAATTTCACCAGCTTAAGTCAACAGTTACATTTGGGCGTTTACATCAAATACACTCATTTAGAAAGCAGATATCCAAAACCACTTCATAATTTGCAATATAGCAGAGAGAAGCTGGTGGTTATCTATCCAAACAAATCTTTTTCTTTAATGAAGGAGGGAATTTCTTAGAAAGGAGAACTTGGAGAGCTCTTAAGCACAGATAACATATATTGGCTTCATATTTCCTAAATACATAAAGTGAAAAAGTACGACCATATACTAAAAAAAAAAACATCAGTCCTATGCAATGTATTTCAGAAAATGAGGTATTTGGTTTTTAAAGACACATTCCGGATATTTGAGGATTTTGTTACCTTAGACTGTCAACTCCAATACTTGATTATGGACAAGACAAGTTTTGCATGACCACTGCCTATCTGTAGACTTCAATATATATCTTAAATTCTTTTTTGATGTATATAAAAAAAAATCTTCAAGCATATTACAATGATTTTAGGTTGATTTGAACCATAAAACAAGAATGTTTACTGCCCGTCTGCCAACCCCACCACTGTGTCTTCAAACAAAAAGACCCAAAAAAGCAAAAAGCAGTAAGAAAATACTACCAGAAAGTGATAAATGCCTGGTATTTTAACTTGCTTGTTTGCAAAGGGGTGACTGAACACAGCATGATAAAAGCAAGAGGGTACCAGCTGGAAGGAAGTACTGAAATGGCAGTAGAATGAAACTGAATGAGTTAGAATAGAAACAGATTTTCTGGACTTGGTCTGAGAAACACCACATGGGCGATAAGATAAATATGCAAAGAGGCTGCCAATTTTCTAAGAAGCAGAACTAGCAAAAATGTTTAAAATATTAACATCCTGCGTGTTGCTGCATTTTTTAAAAGCAGGTGTTATCAGTTCTCAGAAACCAGGGTAAATATTTCTGCTGCAAAAAAATTTTGTTTAATCACTTCTAGGAATTTTTAAAAAAACAAAATCTTGAAGAAATCTGCTAGGGAGGAAGCAAAGAGGCCATTCAACAACTGTTCTCTCAGCTTTTCAGGAACCCATCCTTCTGTATTCCCAGATTGCCATAAAGTGTTATGAGAAGTGTGTCTTGAATTTTTGGGTGGATCTAGATAGTAACATGAAGTTCCATCAGTGGGAATACCTACTTAGGATTCCAAGAGTGTTCATATTTTAATTACTAACCTGAATTTTCCCTGAAAGTGTCAACCATGAAGTGCTCCCAATCTCACAGTAACTTCAGTGAAACACCACGAAAGGTAAGACAGCTCTCCTGGGCAACAAGGGTGGACAAATCTTGCTCAGAGACTGTGCACTCCCCAGGCATGGCTTATTTTTGGTTTTTTAGCTTGGATGGCATCTAAGCCGTTTGCATCCTGGCCCATGATTGCCTCAGGAATTTAACAACACAAATAAATGGCAGTAGTCAGGTAACACAGCCATGACTTCAATCAGCACCTTGTGAGCTTGCTAGCTGAAACCTGGTCACCACAGCAGATTTTAGAAATGGTGATAAAACTTCCTACACGATGTAGCTTCCACAAGCACAGTAACCTGCCCTCCCATTCTTTCAAATCCACACCATCCTTTAGCCCTGCACCCTTGGGCTGGTCTAGGGGAGTTTTTTCCCTTTATCTTGCTTTGCCTGGATCAGGCCTCTACTTGGCAAGGGGAAAACTCTGAGCACACACAAAAAATGTACATTTGGGAAGAATCCTGAGTTGTTTTCCCAAAGAAGAAAATTCTGCAGAGCACTGAACAGGAAATAATGTGCTCATGGGTGGTTTCCTCCTCCAGTGCCACTCATACGCTGCAGCTGAGACAACACATGTGGTGGCACTGGAGTGGAGTTTGCCCAGACCCCTCAAACGGGGTTTCACAGCACTGTAAGAAAGCTGCAGATGGAGGTAAAGATGGTTTTTCAACATGTGTCTACAGAAGATGGAAGAATTCAGTCATCTTCTTCATAAGCCGGAGCTGTTTTTCTCAATGGGATGTGCTAGTGCTTGCTCTTTGCTGTGGGCAGTGATAACTCTGCCTTTCAATAAACTCTTTGACACTTTCCCATTCTCTGTGGTTTCCTCACAGAAACCATGATGGATAGCCCACACCAGAAGGACATTTCAGCAGTGATGCCATACAGAGAGGAGGATGCTTGGCCCATGAAGCCAAACACAGCGCTGAAGATTGATCTCTTCTGGAATTCCTGTCTGATGCACTGACCATTAAGTTATGCAAACATGCTAATTTGCAACACAGAATAAAGCAACTGCCTCCTGCCTTCCCAGGAATGTTTCATTTGGGGCCCAGCAGGGAGAAGACATTCTGTTAAAATGAACATTTTGTTAGTTTTAGCAACAGGGAATGTAAACTACAATGGAGAAGTAATGAATGAGTATTGAGAAAGAAGCTCAAGGTTAAAATTCATGTCCTCCAATAAATTAAAATATGTCTGAGGGGTTAGAAATTCAAGCAAGTAGGCTTTTATAACTATTACTTTATTCTTTTAAAAAAAACTATGAAATGTGTCAAGAGTGTTATTTGTGAGCCACTGTATGCTAAGCCAAATCTCTGGAGTAAGCAGGAGCTCTTCCTGTACAGAAATTTGGCACCAAAGTATCTTCTAAGATCAGAGCCTCTGCTCACAACTTGCTGTGGCATTACACTTATTGGCAGGTACTCTATAAACTCATATAGAAAACAATGCCTGCTCAGAAGACTTCATCATTTAAATAGAGTGGATGAAAGAAAGGATTAGCACTTCCTTGGGGCTGTACTCAGACCACTGAAGGTGGGCCAAGATGATGAAGGAATTTCCAGAGGTCATATGGTGAGTCTATGGCAGACCTTGGAAAAACTCCTAGATGTTTAATTATCATTTTCCTTGCACTCATTCCTTTCCCTAACTCAGTGTCTGTAGTGCTTTGTCCATTTATAAAGGTCTTGTTCCTAAAACTATTGGCCATATTGTATTACCAGCTCTTATCCTGGAACCTAATTTCTCCAAGAGAAACAGGCAGAGGGAAGACAGAAAGAGAAGGGGCACTGGTGTCCATGTAACACAGCTACAAGACATCCATCACACCTTCAGGTTTCAGTGGGAGCAACTCACTCCCAGCCCCTGTGCTCCCCGAATCTACTCTGCCATGAACTCTGCAGCCACACAATGATTCATTAGTATGTCTCCAGTGCTTCTCAAATCCTTCCATTTCCCAGAACCAAACTGCAGCCTAGAGCTCATCCTTCACACTCCTTGGATTAGCACCCCACCTTTTTCTCCATCTGCAGAGGCCAAATGCTGATCCATGCCTGAGAAGATGGACTCAGGCCTGTTCTTTACATCCCTCTGCCTGCACCAGCACACGATGCCAGCACAGCCCATGGCACTCTGCTTACACAACACAGCTGAGCTGTCTTCCCTCTTCCAAAAGTGTCAAGTGCTTTCTGCTAGATCAAAGGAGAGGCAAATTAGTCAATCACACCCCTAATGCAGCAGTGACATGTCAGCTTCCCAGAACAGCAGTGTGCACGCTGCCAGCAAACTGCAGGTGTAGCCTACTAGTACAAGCACAGCTATCCATCATCCCTGGCATAAAACACCAAGATTCAGTAAAGAGGTCCCTGTAGGCCAGCCCTAGTGTCTCCAAGCAGAAAAACTGCAGCAGAAGTGACACTCCAAGACCACATTTGTTGGTTCAGTCCTGTCTGGGACCTGGAGCACAGGGCAAAGCATACAGCAGATGCCCAGCGCACTTTGGACTCTTGCTGCAGCAACATACATAGAAAGTATGGCAGCCCTGCAGCATGATGCTATCACAAAATAATTGTCATCCCTGCCCCTTTTCTACCATATCTGGACTTCTGGCTTCACTGGGAGTACTGGGAGCCCTCTGTTCTGGGAAGTGGTGCAGCTGGTGAGTCCCAGCAATGCTGCTGCTGCCCAAGCCCCATAACCATATAATCAGAAAGGGCATGAATTCCACACACCTATGTACACATCTCCAGCCAAAATATACCTTCCTCCTTCTCCCCTTGTCTCCCTTTAAAGCTCATGATGATTCGACTGATGATTCAATTTTGATTAGGCTTTATAAATAATTTTGTTATTTCTCTAGCATGTGTGTGAAATAATGTGATGTGAGGAGGAGGAAATTCTTTTGGTTTACATCTTCAGTGTTCATCTGGATGTGCAAAGTGGGTGAAAAGGAACTTAATCATGGTGGTTTTGAGGTTTTGAGATTATGGGGAACAGAGTAAACTGCTTCCTGACCCTGATTTACATTGAGTTTAATCTAATGGAACAAGTGTTTCTATAATAATGAACCCCCTCTGAAGCTACACCAGCAATGAGTTTGGCATCATCTCCTCTCCTTTCCCCAACTGCTTTTACAGCAAGGAATCAGTAACAAAACAGACATCTTTTTTTAATAAACAGCCCTTGTTACTACACGATAACCAGCCCCAGGATGTTAGCAAAACAGACAACACGTCCTGCTAGCAGCAGGCACACCAGCTCCAGCCCTGTGCTCCAGCACCTCCAAACTCCCTTCTTTGGAGATAGCAAAAAGCACAAAACCACTCCTGACTAGCCCATGTCCCCAGCTCACAATGGCAAGCCTAAAAATAAACAAGTTGCAGCCTGAGGAGTAATTACATCTCATTGGCACCCAGCACAGTTCTCACAGGGAGGGGAGGCAGGAAGCCAAGGAGAGGGGATCAGCTACCAGTCCACCTCCCTGCAGCTCCCCAGCACAGATGGAAGCAGCAGTGAGGAGGGGAATCCATGTTCTGCCAATGCCAAACATGAATTCTTAGCTCTCTGCTTGTTCAGGATGATTTTAAACAACTCTTTGTCATCTTCAAGATGGAAGAGATTGCTGAGGCCAATTGAGCCCCTGAAATTGCACTCTGGTGCTTAAAACAATTATGTAAGAAAAATAAATCCCCCATGGCCCCTGGTTTCCTTACAAACAGTTCAGGACACCGCTCCTGCATAGATGCTCAGGTGCTAGAGTTCATGCCGCAGAGCACAGCAGAATAAAAAATGTGAAGTCTCCTACAAACAGACCTCTGCTGCATGACACCAATTGCTGTTGGCCAAGACTTATTGTGAGTGGAAAGCTCAAGTGAAGTTTGGTTCAGGCTTAATGAATTATGTTCATTTTCCAGCACATTGTTTTGGCTGATAAATCACAGCTTCATGCACCATTAGCAGGTCATGATTGGAATATTTAATCAAAGGCCAGCTTTTTGTATCATTTACCTTTGAGAAACTAGATTTTCTCGTTGGAACAGTTTTGAACCATTACGCACGCTTATCAGCAAAAATCTTTGCTTTATGTCAAATGTTGCAATATTTAAAGCCCTTGCAGGCAAGGAAGGATTGGGAAAAATGAGTGGCTCACTTAGCTTGACAAATGCAAATGTTTTCATGATGTTATTTGAAAGACTTGCGGGAAAAGAAAAGAAAAATTAGAAGGAGAACAAACAATTCTGCATTTATAATCAATTATTATAAACGCTGCTTTGTTTTGGGTTTGGATCTCCAAGCAAAATGAGGACCCTTTTGTTCGGGATGATGTAAGATCTTGTTTGGAAGACAGAACATCATTGTTTTTGCTGTTTGTTTTTCTTTCTCAGAGGATGCCTCTCTGAGAGCCGCCTCTCCACCCAAGAGTCACCCCAGAAGTCCACACAAGGCTGCCCTTGATGCAAATAAGAGCTCCCTAGGGAATATGTTTTGGTGCCAGATGAGAAATTCGGTCCTTGCCTGAGTGATCAGGATGGTTCATCAGCATGGTCCATCAGCAGGGACCCTAAACTCAGCCCTGCCTGAGAGTGGCAGAGGCCAGAGAGCATCTTTTCATGCCTTCTTTATCTCACCGCAGAGCTGCCATGAAACAGCTGGAGAGAAGGTTTTCTGCACTTCAACACACTTTTCTCCTCTATCGATATACACTTGAAAAGGAGGAGGCAAAAACCTCACTTGTTTCTGCAGAAAACTGTTGGGAAATGGTTTGTCCAAAAAAACTATGGAGCTACCAAATGCTTAAAATTAAAAACGCCTCCTACAGAAGGGTGAATCAAAGGTATGCAAAACTGAATACAAATCTGAGCTTAAACAGGGTTTCACAACTCCCTCCTGAGTACAATTTGTGCTCCTGGATGGGAATGAAGTCTTGCATTTCCAGAGCAGTGGGTGCTTTTGTTTGCTTCTTGAAATGCTTGGTTGAACAGCAGTGCAGAGCTGTAAAAATAGGTTTATTTTTATGTGCTTTATGGGTCTGATTGTTAACAGAAAAGGCCCGAGGGCTGAGTGAGTCTGTGCTTGTGCACTTCTGCACTAGACTTTAATGTGTGTGATCTCCCACACCGTGTAAGTGGTGTCTGTGGCCACATGAACCACTTGTTCTGCCCCAAACAAGCTTCTGTTCAGGCACAGCGACAGCAGCCACAGTGTCAGTGTGGTGGCCACCAGCTCCCACGTGCTGGTGATCTCCACCTCCCAGATCCCAAGAACTAGGGATTGGGATCACAGGGGAGGTTCTACATGTGTGGGATATACAGCTACAACTGGAGCAGCACTGCACAAAGGAGTGTGACTCTTTCTCCCTGTCACTCTCCGAAGTTGTATTTTCCTTGATCTTGTCTTCCCCCAGTTGCTGAGCAGGCCCTTCTCTTCAATTTTTCAATCATTTGCAACCTATGCTGAGAACTCCAGATGTGAATTCCCAAACTTTTGGGGTTTCCAAATCCATGTGCAGATCCAATCTGGATCCAATTAAGTCAAATCTTCTGCTGTGAGTCAGAACAAGAACGACAGTACTCAGCTTTCTGATGACAGCAGTGCTGTCAACCTGGCCCTGGACCTGATTTCTCTGCTTCAGTCCACCCTGCTTATAAACATTTGCCTTCCAAGGCAGAGGCAAAGAGATTTCTTCCCAAATGAAGAAAAGGAAGTGAAGCCCACTTGAAACAGCAGAAATTGCCACACCAGACCATAGACCTTCAGCCAACATGTTACAAATCTGCCACTAAAAAGACCTTTGTCACCAGTGGGTCTCCAGGTCTCCAAAGTGCCACTTGTGGCCGTAGAGATACCAAGAGAATGTACAAGAACCAGCATTTATCTCATGCTTTCTTGGTCCTTTACATCAGCCAAACTGTGCTCAAGTAAACAGATTTGTTTGAAATGAATGGTGCTTGGCACACAGAGAGAAATAAAAATATAATTAATTTCATTTTTTCCATGGTGACAGTTTTCCAGCTCATGCAAGTTGCATTTTCCAGAAAGCTCAGTACTTTCTACCATAACTGTTCTTGTTGGACTAGAAGATGGCAATGCCTTTCTTTTCTTATTCAGAAAAAAAAAAAAGGAATGGAATTAGTTTGCTAAAGCCTTCCGGTTCCTAAAGGGCAGGCATGCTGATATGCTTTCCAGATCTTGGTGCAGTTTCCTCATACTTTCCTTGGAAAATGTTTTCCCCTTGACAAAATCTTCTGGTTTTGCACCCTTGCAGCAAGGTTTGACCAGAACCCAGAAGCCACCTACAGACCAGAGACTTCTGTGACAGTGACCTGACTTGTGCTCCACACTCAAAGAGCCGAGGAAATACACAAACATCCATGCCCTATGTCTCCACAGTTTCTGATCACAGATCTAGGATTCACTCTCCAAATTGTCCTCCCTGTCCTCTTGAGGAGCTAACCATCACCTTTGCCTATCAGTTTGTCCTTTCTTCCAAATTCCCCATCAAGGACACCACAGGCAGAAGCTTAGGCAGAAAGCCAATGGTGACACAGTCTCACATGTGAGATAGTCAATGACAGGCAACATGAGGGTCACATTTTACTGAGTCTGGCAATCTCTCTCTTTATTTGTTCTGACAACAATTTATTGAGAAGGTTCCTCAGGGCCAGGACAAGGATTTTCTTCACAGTCAAAAGATAGGGGAACTCATTCTTCAGGATCACCAGCAAATCAGACACCTTAGTTTAAATATGTGTGGCTCACAGGAGGCATCAGAAGAGCCCTACAACCTTTCTGATCCCCTTTGATCTTGTGCAGGGTGGTCAAGTCTCTCCTTCCAACTCATCAAAAAATTTGTCCTGAACCAGAGTAGTTTTTCCCAGAGTTTTATCAAAACCAACATACTCCTCCCAAAAGTTTCTCTGTCAAAGAATGAGCCATTTCCAGAAAAATCAATGAAAACATTATTCAGGGAGCTCCCTCCCATCCCTCATGTTGAGTGCATTTCTCCCACATTCCTACGAGAAAAGCAAAGAGGTTTGTGTCTCATTTTGTGGGACAACTGGCGAGCTCAGTCAGATTGCTCTGTGACCCACTTGGTGGCAATGGCCAAGAACTCGTGTCCCCACCTCACATTACTCGCTCTGAGTCCTTAAATGTACTTGTTCCATAGGGAATTTTAGCCTGAAATGTCTAACCACAGACCTGGAAATGATTTCAAATATACTATAACGACTGTTGTTAATCACACCCACTCTCTCATAGCATAGCCTGTAAAATAAGAATAGTGAGGAGGTCTTCCTGCTCCCCATACCCTGGCAGCAGATGCATTTCCTGTGTTCCAGAGCTATACATTTCACTGGGAAGGGATGCTCTCTAGTGGTTAGATTATGAGACAGGAAAATCAGATCCTAAAAGTTTCACTTCCTGTCTCACCCCCTCAGTATCCTGGTATGATGAGGCAACTCATCCCATCCCACTGTGCCCTGGTGTGTCCCTTCATGCCTGTGGGTGCCAACAATCCCTCTGCTGTGTGGGAAGGCTTAAATGACACATCCAAATGTTTGGAGGGGAGGTTTTAGGGTAGAGACAAGCACTGTGGCCAAGTTGCATTAGGTTGGAGTGAAGATAGGAAAAAGTGAAAAGTGTAAAAAGAAAGGCAGAAGCGTCTGAAACGCCCCTGTCATATCTTCCCCCCTTTAATTTTAAGTCACGGAAACTGCTCTTTAACTTGACTGCTCCTTATCTTTACCTAAGGCATCACAGAATTTCATATAATTAAAATTTCCTTGACAATTGCCAAGGATTTACAATGTGAAATGTTTCAATTTTTCTTACATTATGTCTTGGCATCAAAGAATCTGCACTCATTTCCTAAGTATGGGATAAAGATGATTTCTAGTGGGAGACAAATGAATCAAGACCTTGACACCCCCATTTTTTTTCTTTCTCTCTCCTTTTCTTTTCCTTTCCTTCTTCTTCTTTCTTTTTTTTTTTTTTTTTTTAATACATCTGGTTATTATTGAACAGAGGCTTTCATGTTTTAATGATAAATTGTCTTCTCCCGCTGTAACAATGTCCCCAGACGGCTTGTCTTGGCTGAAATGTCTTCTAAGAGCATCTGCTTTTGATCTATAGGGGTTTTAAATCTTTGGATCTAATCTCTAGCCTGGCTGACTTGAAAGCTGATTTCCACAAAAGCAGAGTGTGAAACTTGTAGAAACCCTTTAGTGGAATCACTTGAAATAGTTTAAAAGACTGTATTGACAATACTCAGTATGTCTTTGTGACTTTTTTCCTTCATATTTACATATATACACATGGATATAAAAATACAAGAAAGAGACATAAGAAAGGAATTTCTTTTAACAAATGCTCCAGTGGTATTTCCATGTAATCTGCATGTGTTGTGGCTTAATACCCTAATAAAGAAGGACTGGAAGCTTTCCAGAGCACAATATTTATGCCATGTATATCAATTAAGATAATTGCCAATTATAATGATATGTCAATTAAAGTCAAGTGACTTTTAAAAGAGTTATGCCTGCTATTAATTTAGCTCTACACACACACTGTATTTATAAGGGTTGATCTTAAAATTTCTCAATGCTGTTCCCATCCAGTATTTCCAGCACAGAATCCCCATGTTCATTTTGCTCTTTCTGGTCCACTTCAGGCTGCAGGATAAATATAGATAAGGTAAAACCAGCAGAGAGCTGTCTTCCTTGGTGGCACAGAGTTGGCACGCTGTCTGCTGTCATTTGAAGCATGCCAAGTCGATTTTGATTTCACCCCAACACAAATGAAAATAGGAGTTGGCTTGTGAACTCATGGGATTTCTGTGGCTAAGGAGAAACCACTGTGGTCAAACTAAAGAGAACCTCGTGATGCTACAATATGTATATGGACATATACATATGGACATATACACAGTTTTGTGTGTTTGGGTGATAAATACCCTCTCAGAGTTCATCTGTCTATGAAACCCCACACAGAGCACTGTAAAACATTAACAACAGTGACAGACAGACCCTAAAGGACTAAGAGTTTAGGTTTTGCTGTGATTAAACTGAATTTAGAACAAATTCAGGAGAGTTTTGAGCACAAAAGCTCTTCTGCATGAACTTTCTGGTTAGGATATAATGGAAGCCAGACCCCAGCCTCTCTGGTTGGAGGTTTGCAAAACCAAATCATAACAACTGATGAGGTTTTGCTAAACCAAAGCACCCTCTGTTTTCTCATCACAAAGATGAGATAAAAGAGGAATCTTTTTTCAACCATTTACTCCTTGCACCTTAGCAGCAGTGCTGAAATATAACTTACAAGATATTTTGCCATTATCTCCAAAGCAATAATTTTGCTAGTCAGCTTTTAAAGCCTCAGAATGCAGCCTCTCCCAAGCCATCCATAGATTTCCCCCAAAGTTCATGGCTGAAGATTAATTTTCAAGGCTCCACCAAAACTTTAAACTATTTCTGTGGCTGACTGGGCCAGAGACACGACGGAAACAAATCATTTCATAACCTTTCAGCACTGCTGCTTCTATCCAAACCCAAACTCCAAAGCTGGGATGGGATGTGAGAAGCAATCAAAAACAACACTGGAAAAGCACGAATCCATCCTAGTAGTAAGGCTCAGCTTGGCTTTGGGTTTGATCCCAGGCATGAGGAAATATTCAGGGAAAGTGGAGTTATTTCCTTAGATTCATTTGCCCATTTCTCATTAGCAAAGCATTTTGATACTCTGCAAGAAAGAAAACAGAGTGAATTATTCTTAGTTTGTTATAAAACTGGGCTGATAGAATAAATATCTGGGCAAGAAGCCTCAAACTGAGCCAAGAGGCTCATTCACCCCCAAAAATGAGCACTGTGCAGCACAGAATTCTTCTCTTTCCTGCAAGACGATCAGCAAGTGATAACATTCTCCCTGGATTTGAGTGTTAACTGAAGCATCTTGCCTTAAGTGAATGTTTTATGGGGAACTTACTACACTGAGCCATTATCTACAAGTTCTTCTTGTTGTCACAATTGCTGTTGCTTTGACCTCAAAAATGTATGAGTTAACTGTGGAGCCAAGATTTCAGTCCCGGCTCCCAGCCCCAGGCACACTTTCTATCAGTTTTGCTACAGCTACTGAAGGGTTTGGTTTGTGGGGTGATAAAGAAACCAGTATGAAGAAACCCCAGCTACCGACCAGAAATGATAACACAGTCCAGTGCTCCCAGGCTGGTTTCTGGCAGAGGCATTAGCAACTGTTACTTGCTGTTGCTCTGCTCCAGCCATCCCTTTTCAAAGGAGAAATTCAACTGCATGTGGTCCTAAACTTCCTCTGAATTCAATTTGAGCCACTGAGCTGTCAGTTTAATTGCCCTGCTGTGGATGCCGCTATTTTATCTGAGTGTAAATCTCTCTGTCACTCAGAGTATCATGTAAAGTATTTTTGATGAGGCATGCAGAGTGTCTGCTCTTAAATGCTACAGCAGGGAAGAGGCCCAAGTGTCTCAGATTACCCCAGGGACAGACAGCTCACACAGAGATAAAGAAGAAGGAGACAGGATGCAAAGGGGCTCCCTGGGATGCAGGGACAGCAGAGGATGAGACACTTGGTGTTTCCCCAATGCAAGGAAATTCCTGAAAAGCCTGTCCATGATGACAGGGAATAGCCCAGCACCTTCCTGATTCTGCCAGGTGAGTTTAGGTCCCTCTCCCACTCTAAGGGGGGTGTCCACAGCCATGGGACACAAGAGGTGTCTGGGTGCAGCACTGGCTCAGCAGAGGGCTTGGGCAGGAGCATGGAGCTGAACATCTGGCCACAGCTGGCAGCAGGCTTATCCCCTGTGCGCTGCAGTATCACTCTGCAGATTTGCTAACTCTCCTGTTGAGTGCAGTTATGCATTAGAACTGCTAATATGCAGTGATTTTGCCTTAAGCTTGAAAGCACCAGAGGTTAAACAGATTTTGATATAAGAGCCTACAAGGAACACTCTATTTAAAAAGCCTATGCATCACTGGCTCTGACTGAAAGGATGATGAGTGGTAGGAGGAGATGAAAGGTGGTTCAGACATGGGTATGATGACAACAGTAAAGGGAAATTAAATACACTGCAGGGAAATAGAAGTCATAATCATCTTGGGTTTGCAGCTCATGAACAGTGAAAAGCTTATGTGATGAAACAGCAGGTAGAAGTGCCTTGAGACTCAAGTTTTAAGGCCCCAAGAGTTTAAGCTTGACATTCAAGCCTTTTAAAGTTTTATGAGGGCATCCAATAATTCCTCCTGCTCGGCCCCCACCCCCTGCCTGATGTGCTGGTTGTTTGATTTACACACCTTCCTGAATGTACAATGAATTCCAGGGAAAGCATGCAGAAACCATTGCAGGTCTGTAATTAAATAGCCTTCATGCAGCTTAACCTCTCCAATAACAAATGTCCAAACCAATGCAAAAGGTCACCACACCTTTGGCTGGTGAAAACTGACACAGTCCCACCAAAGGCTCCAGGATCCAGGACAGTTTTTACCCAAGGAAGTACAGCATGGTCATTCCCAAAATGTGCTCTCTGCTGGATGCAGACGGGAAAATCTTGCTAATTCACACAGGGCTAATTTATATGCTTGAGCATCCTCCCATAAAAATTATTAGCCCTACAACACACTCTCCATCAGCAAAGAATTCCCAGCAGAGAACTCCAGGTGTATCAATTCCACTGCCAAGCTCTATCAATTCCTCTGCCATGCAAGTGCATGAACCACCCACCAGAAATCACCTGAAATGCAGAGTGACAACAGCTGTACTGACCAGGCCAGGTTCATGACACATTTATAATACCTTTGTGCTAATTTTATACATGTTCTAATTATACTAACGGTATTTCTAACTACAGCATGCTAATTATACTGAAATTAGACATGATTATGTTAATTATCTAGCTCTGCACTAATGCCCACTTCTATTAGATACAAATATCTTTTGTTAGTCTTAAGTAAAACTGATGATTGCTTAAAAATTATCAAAAGCAATGAATGCCCTTTCTTTCCTTTTTCCAACTTTAACCATTGTTTCCTTTGCTCTAACTTCAGGAAATGTCAGTGCTTTCAGTTGTGGGCATTAATTTGAGATTCTCAGTGTGAAGAGAGCTCTGGAGAGTGTGTCCATGATCACAAAAGACAAAATCCATTCCTCAGAGAAGACACAGGAGAGCTGCTGAGTGCCTCAAATCATGGATACAGGCCCAAGAGCCCATACTGTGCTGGAGGCATTATGGAAAAGAGAAGCTGTCATTGTCAAGATCCCAGTCATTCAGCAAAAGATCAGCAGGGAGGTTGCTTTGTTCCTGATAGGCAAAGGATAGTTCAGGACTGACCATCCCTTGGAGCATGTTTGACATTTGGATGGATACAAGGACAGGCAGGGCATCTCATCCATTATGGGTTAGGAGCACACGGGGTTAGGGAGAGAAACCTGAGCTCCAGAGCGGGACAAAGAAGGAGCATTTTGTTACAGATCATTTTTGAAAAATGGGAACATTTGAAACAGTACATATGGATTATGAGGTAGAAGGAGAGATGAAGTGCACGTTGGGCCTGAATTTCTAACACGCTCCCACAGATGTTGCATCAGCCTAGAGTCAACAGTCAACATTGTCAGACACGTCCCAGCATAAGACTTCAATCGTGTTTTGGCAACGCTCTGCCAGCTTTTAACAAATCATAATGCAATTTTTTTTGTATGCAAGATTTTTTTTTCCCAGGCAACTTGAACTTCTCATTCAATGCTCTTTATAGTCCAATTTCCTTTGCCCTATCTAACTGTGCTTCCTTTGGATCTACCTGTCACCGTAGCTCTCTGTTACCTTCTAACTCCCTAGGCCCATTTCCATCAAAATGATAGGAGCATAAGGCCACTAACTCCTACATCTTTCATGAAGAGAAATAACCAAACACAGGACAAAAAAAATCTGCTAAAAATCACTAAAGAAGCAGCATGGCTGCAGCACAAAATCAACCCTTGCTAGCACTGAGAATCCAGCCAAAAATAACTTCCAGTAGAAACTTGGTTCCTGTGGGTCAAACCTTCAAAGAATAACAACTTGATATAGAACAAAAAGGGTGATAAGGATTCTGTTCAGCATCTACAAACATAGTCTTGGTTGGCTGTGTGTAGATACACCATGCCCAGGGGAGAAATCTTAACAACTTTTAACAGCCACATGGCCCTGAGTATCAGCTCTGATTCTGTACAATTCATTGAAAATACACTTTCTGGGGTTTCTTTTTTTGTTTTGTTTTTTTTTTGTTTGTGGGTTTTGTTTTTTTTCCTTTTTTTAAAGATATATCCTTGTCACAGCTCCAGGTACTCAGGATGTCCTAATAAACCTATTTCTGACATCTCAGCTACCTACCAGGCTCATTGCACCCATGAGACATAGGTTGTGCCTTACAGTGTCAACACACCCTTAACGTGCCCATGAGCTTCCAAGCACACAAACTGGGAGAAAATCAACAAACAATATGGGCCACACTTGTGCTCTTCAAAGTGTGAGCCAATGCTGCCTTTGATGCTACACACAAAGCTTCCTCATTCTTGTTTTCCTAATTCCTGCACATCTGATTGCAACATATGGCCAGGTTCAGCAATTGACAAAATATTTCCTTTCTATTCTGTTTGTGTCACAGCTTTCTGGAGCCATGGATTGCTGTGACTTTGCAAATGACAACTGGGAAATGGCGGCATGCCCGCCGCGTTGGAAAACAAACCACAACAGCAGCAGCAGCAACAACTCAGCTTCTCTCACCCACAGACTCCCATCCCTTCCTGCTGGATGGCTGCTGTGTTGTTTTATTCCAGTTTTGATGATCACCTTTTCACTCGTGATCTGTCCAAGATTTAGACAGATCTTGAGAGTACCTGAAACCACACACATTGTCTGCTGCTCTACAAGAGGCTCCAGATAACTGACAGAAAGGGCAAAGGGGCTGAAAAGATACACACACATTAACAGCTTGAATATTCATATGGTTGTATATTTAAACCACATAGTGTTAAAATTTGGCATTCACTCCCCAACTGACCAATCCTAAAACTCCCCAATGAGAGGTCCAACCTAAACTCCTAATGCAATTATTATCATCACATTCTAACTCTGATAATATATTTTCCTCAGGAGAACTCAGTAAAAAAGTTGGTTTTTTCCTCACTGCAGAAGGGAAGGTGATGTGCCCAGGGCCAGCATGTGGCAGGACTGCAAACACAACCCAGATCTACTGGGGCAGTACTAACATGGACTGGACATCTCACATAAGAATGAGCTTCACCAGTTGGCTGGTGACCATAAATAGATGCTTTGTACACACACACACACACATTACACATCAGTGGGATCAGCAGCAGCATTCAGACACTCCAGCAGGACAAACTGCAAACTTGAGGGACAATTTGCAAGCACAGGATTGAAGACTCTTCCTGTTAAAAAACCAACAAGTCCCCATTGACCTTAATTTCATGTCCCTTCAAACAAAAGGGCAAACACAGTTGAAGTGGCCTGGGGATGAATCAGAGGAGCAGAATGCCAATTCCACATAGAGTCAATTGGAAATGAAAAACTCTTCCTGCAAAATTAACAATGAAATTTAAAAAAACTAATCCTGGTGAAATGATTGTTTGGGTGTGCTCTGTTCCCTTTCTCTCCAGAGACTAAATTTCCTCCTTAAATCCTTCCCAAAGCAGCAGGGTGGTGGTTGTTTCCTGAGGCTCCCCAGGCAGCGAGCCTGAGGAGAGGTTTCTGTAGCCGGGAGCTCGACCCACAGAGGTTAACCAAACTACAGCTCCAGAGGGGATATTACATAAATGTACCCAAATTGAAACATAACCCTTTTTTTCCCCTTCCTTTTTCCTGAAACATCTTCTTCTCCAAGACTTTGAAGACAAACAAACTTTTCCCCCTGCTTTCCAGGGGCAGACCCTTTCCCACAATAAAAAAAGCAGAAGAAGGCTCGTTTATTTGTGCCATTTTCAGAGTCTCTCGGTGGTTCTGGGGAGAGGGGGCTGCCCCCTTGGCTGGGTCCTGGCTCACCCATCTCCAGAAAAGAGGGGAAAAGAACCCAGGCTGGGGGACCCAAAGCTGCTGCTCCTCTGAGCTTCCCTTCCTCTTCCCCTTCCCTTCTCTTCCCATCAGGGCTCGGTGAGGAATGAAGCACCTCTGGACTCAGTGTGGGCTGCTCACATTAATCTGACAGAGTATTTGGGCAGCATACATTCCTTTTTAAAATAAAATTTTTTAAAAGTCCTTTTTTTAAACCTTTTTTCATTCGGGGAAAAATATCGAAAATTTTATTTGACAGAGGAGCAAGCCTTAACACTGCAGAGGCTTTATTTTTCTTACTCCCATAATTTTCCCCTGCTGTGGCAGTACGTGGGGATAAAGGAAGAAGAAAGTTACTTTTCAAAATTGCAGCAAGATCTGTCCAGAATCCATCACTCCATTTATTCCCTTGGCATCCTGAAAACGAGAGCCTGTGCAAAGGGTTTGCATTGCAGGAAAGACTTCAATTGGATTTGCTAATGAAAGCCATGGAAGTTTCTTAGATGGGGAAAAAAGTGATTTTTCAATTGTCCTTGACTTTTTGTTTTTCTCTTCAGGCTGGAATACAAAAACTTACTCATTCTCAAGACATTCACTGGAACTTTTTTAGATATAAAAGACTATGACAAGCACTAGGCCTCTCTTCACAAAGAAGGAAAAGAAATGAGTGGCAATTTGTTGGAGAAATCTACTGGAATAATCTCATTCCAAAATCCTGGGGACTCTTCTCCCCAAGCAACAGCACCTGTGGTTTTGTTTTCTGTTTGGAGAGCACCATGTCCAGTCCAGGCATTTTCCAGATCCAGTTCCAGGGAAGCAGATTTTGTCAGGGAAGTCTAGAATTCAGTGGAGTTTTAGGAGCTGCCAATGATTTCTTGCCAGAATCTTTTTAAATTTTTTGTGATTTTTTTGCTTGCTTTTCTATCAGATGGAATTTCCTACTTTTTCCTCCCACTATTTTTTCCTTTCCACTTAAAACACAGATGTATCTTTTCACAATATCTTATTTGAAATGCATTTCTCTCTTCCAAAGAAATACTAACAGTCTGTTTTTTCCTACCATCTGTAATAAGGACAGACCACATCAAACTTTCAGAGTTCAAATATCAGCTGACATTGTTGAAATCCAAAGCCATTTTTCAACTGGATAAATCCCTCTGATTTTTGATTTGAAGCCATATCACGAAACTTGCTGCCTTTAAGGTCCTGTTGTTCAAAATAGTAGTTCTTCATCGCTAAAAATCAAATTAACTATTTGATCTGTGTTTTGGGGTGCTTTTTTTTAATTTTTCACGGTCAGCACATAACAGGGTATTACATAAACTCACTATTCCCTTCACCTTGGATGACTTTATATTTTGGCTGAGGCTTGTTCCAGGTAACCATTGCTGTTGAGTACTCGGGTATTAAATCTGAGGGGGACATCTGTGTTCTCCCCAGGTTCAGTGGAGAGAGAAAGGCCTTGCCAGAAATAATTCAGACCAAGGGTGGTCTCAGCCTCTCATCTTTGAATGAAAGGAACTCCACCAGGACTTGTATATTTCTCCTTTGATAACAGAAGGAAGAAAAAAATTCTGTGACTGGAGAGACTCCACCTTTCTGCAGCTCAAGATGGGTGTTCTACATGTGTCAGTCTCTCTGAAGCTGCCGGAAATTCCCCATGGAGGAACGGACAGAGCGGTGGCCAAGTTCCTGCCCCTGGAGATTTTCAGAGCTGAACTGGGCAAGTCCCTTGCACAACCTGACTGACTTTGAAGCCAGCCCTGCCTGGAGTGGGGTGTTGGACTGAGATCTGCAGAGCGCCCTGCCAACCTAAATGATTCCATGCATTTATGAAAGAAGCTTTGCAGGAGCTGGCATTACAGAGGGAAGTGCCCCAGCAGAACGATTTCCAAACCACATAAAACAGGTACCATTACAGAATTCGCAGAAGAGTGCACGAGCTCCCAAATCATACCCTTCCAGGTAGTCAATCAAATTCATCATCCTCTTCTTTCAATGGCCAGTGGCAGAGGCTTCAGGGGGCAGTGTGTGGAGCCCACAATAAAAGGCTTTAGAACAACACAAAGGAGAAATTCCTCCCTAATCCCATGAAGCCAGTAATGGGTTGGTGCCCTGGAGCACATGGGTTATTATCCTCATTAGATTTGCACCTATGCAGCATCACCGGGGATGTTCTCATTGCTCGTGCCAAGAACATGTTTTCTTGGCACACATCTGAGGTGATACAGAGCTTGCTCAGGCCTTTGCTACTCAAGCTAAGCTACTGCATGCCAATAAAATCTTTACACCACACCATCTTGCATTAGGCAATATATATTTACACAGTCTGTGTGGTAACAGTAAGGGTTGTTGGTTTTTTTTAAAGGCAGAAGTATGTAATAAATGACATCCCTTCAAACACACACAGACTTTACATTTCAGCACCTTCTGCCTTGCAGTCCTCCTACAACCTCAGCTCCTATATTTTGTTATGAAATTTATAGGTTTATGCATACCAAAATTGTGTGTGTGTGCGGACTGTTACTGCCAGGGTGGTCTTTAAGAAAAGAAGCAAGTAAGATGCTCAAATTTGATTACAGGATATAATAAAAATCAAAGACTTCTTCCTGCTCATTCTCATATAGTCCCTTGAAAGAAGAAGAAGAAAAAAGGACTTTCCTTTTTTTCCTTTTTCTATAAAGGAACTTTTTTCTCCCCACCCAACAGAGCTGGCAGTGATAGCCAATTTTCCTGTGTTTGAACCTTTGAGTATGCACTTGAGAACCTCACGTGGTGAAAACTAACCCCAGAATACCCAGGAGACAGCTGAAAAACCCATTTCAAGGGCAATGCTTTGATTTCTTCACATACACAAAATTGGACTCTTTTTTTTTTTTCTTCTTTTCTTTTTTTTTCAGTCAGGAAAAATCTCCAGTCTCTGAGTGAAGGGAAAACTGCAGTGATTACTCCTGCCTTTAGATGGCTGGATAAATATTTACCCTATAAGACCGTATATTAAGGAATGAGATTTTTCTTTTTTTTTCCTCCCCAAAATACTGTTTCACTGTCTCAGCAACTATGAATGGTGCTGGTGTCTCTCCCAGCGTGGGCAGCCATTTTGCTGATGCATCATCTCACCTTTGCTGGAAAAGGATTAGAGACCAACACCATTAGCATCAGTGGCAGAATTCCCAGGCATTGCTTCACTGTGCCCCACATCTTGTGTTGTTGCTTATGTCAGGGCAAAATAAACACATGGTGGTCTAAATGCACCATTAGAACAAAATCAGATCTTTCTGCAGGCACCTTGCACTTACTTTTCTAAGTAATAAGTGACTAACCAAGGGGCCAGGCTGTGATGGCTGAGAACTGTCCAATTTTGGTTGTGTAGGACCACCACACTCCCTCCTGCATCAGCCTCAGTCCAGGAAACTCCACTCCCCATTCAAAACAATCACATTTATATAGGAAAAAGCATTTTAAAATTGTTATTTAGCATATTCTCCAATTTCTGAGTCCATAGAAAAGTGGGATTTTAATATCTATTTCCACAGGGAGAGCCAGATAGATTGTAAAAACTTCACTGATGTTATTCAGTATTTTACCCCACAAAACATCCCACTGGAAGGAGTGAGTAAGAAACCCACCTGGTATAGGGAGAACAAAAGCAAGAAGAATGGAGCTGCTGAATCACACTGGTTGGCTTCCCCCAGAATTTTTCCCAAACCTCAAAAAAAAGTCATCCATAATGACAAAATTCCTTTACAACAGTAATATTGTTTGGCTGTTGCTGAAATAAATATTGTGATAAATACAAGCAAAATATATAAGAAAAATGCAAAGCAGTGAATTAAGCCTTGTTGTCTTGGGGAAAATTGCTTTGTGGAAAAAAAACATCCAATATGTTTATGTATTGGTGACAGCTTGAACTAATTTAGATAAAAATTAAAACTTTTGAAAAACAAAATCCAAAGAGGAAATAAAAATTTGCAAGAGAAAATATACAGTGGATGTTGCCATTTCTTCAAGCTTTTGGAAAAATAAAAAACAAAACAACAAACTGAAGCTTAATTGAAATATTGTACAACAAATTTAGTGGTATTTGCTTCTTCCATAAGAAATTCTCTGGCACTGGTGGATAAACCATCACACAGCACTGGTCTGAGAGATCATTTCCACAGCAACCTTTACTGGTAAGAACCATGGCTGGAGCATAATATATGATCAATCATAGAAATAATGAAAACCTAAAATAAATAATGTATTGTTTCATTATGGAACTGTTGCTACAATGCTAAAGTAGTGCCAAAGACAGCATTTACTGACGATGAAATTATTATTTGTATTACAAGACAAGTTATATATCGTGCATGAAAAAGCAAATTCTTCCATTTCTCAGGGTTTTATCCTGAGATTTGAATTATGTTTTCCTGTATAATAAGCTTTATTTAGTAAGCACTATGGATTTCAGCAGAGTGTCCTCCTTTTGCCCCCATTCAAGCAGCAGTGACGCCATGGGACAGAATGGCACTATCCAGGTCACTGGAATGACAGAGAGGGAATTTTACCTCAGCTTGCTTTCAGTTTTCTCCAATTCACTTTGCATTCAGTAGAAAGGCACTGTGAGACAGACAGAGCATTCTTTCTTCTTTTGGCCAACAATTCCCAGCAATATGCGTTGTTCCCAGCATAACATCTTTCACTCATTAAGGAAACCTGGGTTTTCTCAAGGTGAGTTTTCCTCCTCTCCTTACTTCCACTCCCGCTGCCTGCCTCAACCCCAGCTTCATTCATCAAGTGAGGGAAAAACGAAGCAACTTTGGTTCACCATTAAGTGCCACAGGTCTCCAGTAAGAACATAGTATAGCTACTATGTTCAGCAGGAGGGAGTGAGAGAGAGAGACGACAGAGCCATCCAGTTCCTTCCAAGCACAACAAACATGACGTTGAGAAATGCGGTCGGAATAACTCTGGATAAGCCTCACCTCAGCTTGGCAGCCAGCTCTCCAGAATTTCTGGATAACAAATACAGCATTGGATGAATAGATAAGGCAGGAGATTTCTCATCCCTTTTGTCCAAACTCTTCCCTCCAGCAGCTAAGCCAGCATTTTGGCCTCTAGATCTTGCATCAGAAACAGTTATCCATTAGCTCAAAACAACATCCGAAAATAATTAAATCAAACACACAGATTGTGCCCATCTTGAAAATGGGCTGTCACCCACAACATGCTGGGAACACATCTCCAAACTGAGGGAAAGTTTTGCGGGTTTTTTTTGCCTGTCAGTCATCTTGGACTCCTACATGTTTGGGACTGATAGCAAGACAAAACTGCCGAGTGAAACAAGAATTGCAGGAGACCATTAACCGGCACTCTCCTATGCCAACAGAGATGCAATTCCCATAAACTGGCCATGTGTAAGCTGGTTCTGAACCACACACACCTTGCCTGATGCCAGTTCCCAGCATGTTCACTACCACTGAACAAAGAGAAGGTTATGTCTTTACCTCAGGACCCTTCCCCATTTGATATTAGCACCCTTCCACATAATACCATGCTTCTCACTGCACTCTATGGCATTTAAAAGTAAAATAAAATTATTAGGTGGCTACAGTTATACCACAGAATTGGTTTTCAGGGAAGACATCTAAAGCCCCATGCAGCATAATGCAGGAAACACAGAACAGCTTTATAGGCCTTCCCCTGCCCCCACAGGGGCTGAGGATCTTGGAGTGTCCCTGCATCTGTCAAGTGTGATGTTTATTTCCTCTGTGGAACAAGCTATCTTTATGGAATGAAATGACTGCCCTTCATATATTAAAATAACACCTCCTTAGGAGAGGCTTCCATGGGCACTGGCTATAGCTTACTTCATAAAGGGAACATTTACACTGCAGAAAACTTAAAAGTATCTCAGGATTGGAGCAAGACCAATTGGGAAGCATTGGGACGTGGACATTTCATCTTTGCTATGAAATTACGGACCAAGCAAAAGCTGGGGTTTGGTTGTTTATTGTTGGGGATTTTTTAACTGACTTTTCCATCTTTCAAAGCCTCATTGCTAGAAACAAAGAAAGCTTAAATGTGGATTTTTAATAGTACTGTTAAATTTAATAGACATTTTGCGCAGCTTTGCGCTGAAATTGTTTAATGGTTTATATACATGGCTGGCTTCATACCCTGGTGCTTTTACTTCATGCTAAACTATGTAAACCTTCTGCTGGGAACACAACTACTTTTGTATCCAGGAAGCAGGGCTTTGAAGCATAATATGTAAAAGCGAGTGGGATTTCAGCACCCGATACTTAAATGCCATTCTTCGCCCCATATGGACAATGTATTTCTTGTCAGTGCAACAAGGTTTGCAGAGAAAACAAGCAGACAAGGCCTTTAGATATTAGTCAGCTAGTAAAACCTGACATTTTTGAGCTCTGCATTAGGTAATCAGCTGTATAAAACAAAAGCATTTGGGTGCCTTTCTTAAACCTTCAGTTGTGCCTCACAAACTTTTTCCTGAAAGCATTCTGAGTGAAATGCCCATTTTTCCATACAAACTTTCCAGCACTTTGGTCTTTAAAGTCTGGTTTCCTACCATGGAATGCTCCTTTTGTCCGTATACAGATGATGTTACCAACTCATAAACTACATTAGACTGGCCTGGTTTTCAAACCTTTTATGCCTTATAACCATGGGATCACTTCTACACTATCAATAAACGCCAAGGGTTAGGACTTGTAAAATAATTCTTCATTTCCTCGTATGAAACATGGGGTAAACCAGCATTATAATGCCATAGTTTATAGAGAACACTAAATCTAAGAGGTTCAGAGAGCATGGAACTTGCACACTCATAAATCAGAACTTTTTAGTTCATTAATTCCCAGAAATTCCAAAAGCAAGCATAAAATAAAAATTAAATATCTAAGAGGGAGCTTTCAGGATAATTTACTTTGTCAGAATGTACACATCTCTTAGGAAACAGAGATGCAGAACAAGTCCACATCCTTCTCCTCAAGTCTCCCATTCATGATGCTCACTCCACACCTCACCTGGCCAATGATGCAAGCATGCACTCCCTTTATATTTCACTTAATGTGTACATTTAAGCCAAGAGTCTCCTTTTCACTAAATACTCTGAAACCTATGTCTTGCCTAGAAACTTCTGCATTCCCATGCCTGAAAGAATTAACCAATTCCCTTGTGATTCCTATCTTACATTCCTATCATACACCTAGATGTCTGCCTGTTTCCATCCATCGCACAGAATACACCATTCTTCTCTTAAATCATTGCTGGAAATCTGATTTCTTTCTGAAATCCATTACAGCCACTTTGGCAAGGAGAATTGAAGCTGGATTTCACAGACTGCCCATGTGCATTCAAGGGTTTCAAAGCTTCAGTTTCCTGCTCACAGAAGAAACATTTTCTTTTTAACTCCTTCTCAAGAATGCTGGAGAAATCCAGGGGTATCTGACATATTTTGGCTTGCTGTAACTAATACTTCATGGTCTGATGATGAACATAATAGGCCATAAGCTGGGTATTGTGCCGAAATTGCGTGTCAGGCATCAATTTTTGGGAGCTGGAATCCAAATCAGATGGCCCATTTTGGACTGACATAATGCAATGTGTTGTTCTTCACACCTGAGTGACAAATAAATCAGTGTTGGCCTGAGAGCACGTGACATTGCAGTGTTTATTACAGCACCAGTGCAAACAGATTGGGAAAGAAAGATACACACATGTGAGCACGCACATCCATAAATACATGGAAATTATTCAGGCTCCGTGTTGCTGCAGCAAATACATGGAAATTACTCAAGGTCTGTGTTGCTGCAGCTGCTAAGCTTTTACATTAGGGACTATTTTAAAGCTCTTTAAAAAGAAACATTTTGTCTCAGCTTTAATGTGACCGAGCAATTGCACTTTCCTTGTGTGCCAATTCTCCTTTCTCAGGATGTCTCCCTGAGTCAAGAAGAGCATTTTCAAGCCCTGTTGTACAACTGAGAAGCTTTACTAACACAACCAGAACAATCCCACCCTGTCAAATGCCAGAGCCTTTATGCGAGCACTTCACCAGGACAGCTGAGGAAATTAGTCCTGGCTGGAGCCAACTGGTCTGTGCACAGCTTGGGGAGGAAGGGAGCAAAAGTTACAGGACTCAAAGGGAGCAGGGGGAGAAATGTTGCTGGAAAATTATTTTTTGTAGAAACACTATTGCTACAACAGAGTTCCAGTGTTAGAAAAGGCATCATGAAGCAGAACATAGTTTTGAAAGCAAAGAAACTCGGGCAATTAAGATGGTTGTATTAGCTCAAATGTTGTGTGGGAGGAGGTATCATTTGATTGACATTAATTGCTTCTATTAGGGTTGTGTGTACTATACTTTAGCCAGGCACCAATAGAGATACAATCCACAGATTAAGCAGAGGACAGTGGCTCTTTTGTAGCTCCAGGAGTGCATTTGGAGCTGAATGACAGTTCCTGAAGCATGGAGTCAGACTGCCAAGAAATCCCAGTGGAGCTTAACATCACAGGTGGAAATAGTCTCCTGAAAGGTCTTGTCACCTGCTCTAATTGCTGAGCTTAAAAATTTCAAGGCTTTTGCATCTGTAAGCAACCTCTCTCCTCAACCTCCTTGCCCATAGGGAAAGTTCCATCTAAGCCTCTCTGGCCTATTGGTCATCTTAGCAAACACCTTCCAGCCAAAAAGGTTCCCAAAGACAGTAACTTGAGGCAGGCTTCCCTTCCAGCACTCATGGCTCCCCAGCCTCATCAGCCACAATCCACTGAAAGCAGATGGCCAGAGGAGCAGCATTTCTCACAGCTGCAGCATGAAGTCCAAATTCACATCTCAGAAGGCACTTGGAGTACTACACTACCGTACTAGAAACAAATCAATTCCTTTCTTTTCTTCCTCCCCTGATAATATGGCTCAGAAATCTCCTAAAGGCAGAAACAGCCTCCCTGCCCACATTCCACAGTCCTGATGAGAAGATCTAACAGTGGGAGAAAATCAACTACAATGTGGCTTTAGACAAGCAGCTTAGCTGAGATGTTTCATTTTTAGATAACTAGAATTATATGAGATAAATCAGTCTCTCATCATTTTCCCATTGAAAAAATAGAGCTATTAGCACTTCCCTGTGAGCACACTCTGATGAAAACATTGTGAAATACTTAGATGCTTTGTCATAGTAAGACATGAAAGGATCTTCAGAGATGTTCTTCAGGGAACAGATCTGTAATTGCAGTTGAAGAAGAAGTTTGACAAAGATACACAACATCTCATCCCAAGGTGGGCAAATAGTTGACTTTTTTTTTTAACTCATTGTCAGCAGTAATGAGAAATATTGCTTTAGGTTGCTTTGAGTAGACTTTTATTTTTCCCTTTTAGTTTTCTTAGTTTTAGTCAAGTAAAAGTTTTTGTTTCAAAATTCTCAAACTCACGTCTCACTTCATCTCTCAGAGAATTTCCAACCCCTAAACAAAGCCCTTTTAAAGACAAGTATGTATACACAACTTCAACAAATTTCAAAATTAATTTTGTGTTGAAATAAGAAATCTAAATGTTTCTTTCAGAAATTATCAAAACAGACCTTTGCCCAGGAATGGAGTATGTGAGCGGAGGGCAGGGATGTCACCACTCAGCACAGATTTCCAAACACTCTCAATTAAATCTAAAATTACTTTCCCCAGGAAAGAATCCATTTGTTCCCAATCATGTGACCTCTGTTGTTGGGCAGGGGGAACCCAGGCCTGATCCTGCTCTTCTCTGGGATAAGAGTCCTGTGGTGGATGTATCATCAAAACACCACAGAGATGGTTTTAACTGCCTGTGCTGTAAGGCTTACAGACAGTCATAAAAAAGGAATTGTAATTCTTGCAATTACATTTTAGGAGTAGTTTTAATGAATATTAAACAGCTTTAAACATCAAAGTATTGACTGAAGTGGAAAAATGGTATCTTTACTAGCAGCCCTTTCCCCTTGCTCAAAGAAGATGCAGGGAGGAAGGGAGAGCATGGGTTTTATCAGGGATGTCAGGAACAATTTATAGGAGCTCAGTGGCCTGCACTTTGAACTGGGCTCTTCACCTACAACCTGTATCATCCTATAAAAAGATAGGCTGTTATCTCCTTTGCTGCAGCCAGCCATCCCAACAGGAAGGGCAGGCTGCCTGCAATGCCTGAGGAAAGACTCTGCCTATTAAAGGCAGACAAAAGTACTCCTTTTTATTTTTATTTTATGTGCACTATTTGCTGCACAGGATTTCTTTATAGTATCTCAAGAATAGCAATTTGGGCCTTTTGAAAGTCAGCTCTGGCCATAAAAGCTATCTAGAAGAAAATCTCAACAGGACTGTCAGCACTGATGCTGCTGTGATTTTTTCTGGACTTTGTGGACGGGAGCAGAAAGCAGCCACGTTAAAGTCTCCACAGCTGTGCCCTGCCTGAGGCCAGGGGTGCCCAGAGAAATGCTGCCTCTCCTACTGCTGCCACTCCTTCCCTCAGCTCTCTCAGATACCAATCCATCCTGTGGCTCATGGAGAAAATGTGGGGATCCTGCAGGACTGACCACTGGTAGCTCTAACCCCTTCTAAGCCATGTGCACACTGGCAATCAGTGACAGGGTCAGCAGTTCAGCTGGCAGCACATCGTCATCGTGGCTAAATTGTGACACACCCCTGTGAAATCAAGGCTCCTTCTGCACATGATTATTGTTTGTGTATAGCATGTGATAAAAATTCACAGTATCACAGGGAGGCTAAAGCTGAGACCAGCACAGGAACTGTAAAAAGATTTTATCACTGAGAATAGTCAGTTTTGCATAAGGAACAGTTTTATATGAGAAAAAACCAATACAAGAGTGTTCCTCAGAAGTATGCTGATACTGGCAAAAATTCTAGCAGGGAAAATCAGCAAAATCTTTGATTTCAACAAAGTCAAAGTGCTTCATTTCAACTGTCTTACAGACAAAAAGAGAGTGGGACACTACAGAAAGTGAGTCAGTCTTGAACAATTTGATGCCCCAGAAACAGACCTGACAAATTCAGTTCTCAACTTCCTGAATACACTCTTCCTTATTTTTTATTTTTCATTGAAAACTTAGCCATTTCAGTTTTCACAGTGAGTGCTGAGGAAAAGCCTGGCTCCATGGTGCTCCCAGTGGGAGACTGGTCAGAGCCCTTGACAAGTTTCATCTACAGTGCCCAGGGATGAGTGAGACTGACAGCAGGGAGCAGGTCAAACCATCTCACCCACTCAAGTCCATCCTTTTCACCCACACCAGCCTCTCTACCGGGCTTGACGGCAACCTCCAGATGAAAAGAATGTGCCAGGTGAGCTCAGCAAGCAGGTTACACCTCTCTGCATAGTGATGGCAGGAGGTGAAGCCCTGGCCATGGGCTGGATGCCCTAAACTGCACATGTGCTCTCACCAGCATCTCCTAGCCTACACTAAATGTGTGTTTGGCTCAAGGAAGAAATCATTCAGCATGTTTCATATGGTTTCTGCTGTTTAGTTCCCCAGTCCCACTATAAAATCCATGATAAAAGGACATAAATAACCAAGCTGGAAACAGCTTCCCTAGGAATCATCCAGAATATTTCTGAGCCATAAATATTCTGTCACTGCCGATTTAATTTCTAGTACTCAGAAAAATGCAATTACAAGAGACAAATGGTGATGAATGCTGAAACCAAGGGTATGTTTTTGACAATGGGTGACAGGACTGGCTCTCTGTGAGCTGGAGTCAGAGGAATGCCAATAGCCATCCATGTTTTAGTACTGCCAGCTTTTGAAATGCCTCGCTTGCACTGAATCCCCTACAAGACATAAATTTATGCAACTGTTTCACTCAGTTATTGCATTGCCCATTTGAATGGGTGGATGTCAGAAACCCAAATGCTGGGACAACATTTATGAAGAAACTTGTCAATTAAGTTGGAAAGAATAAAAGTAGGCAGGGTAGCTCTGATTCACAAAAGCACCCAAGAGGGGTTCCCTTTGAATTCAGCACACCCTAAATACCACACTGAATGAAGACAACCATCTCACACCTCCTGAACAGCTCATAGGACCCAGATAGTCATTTACTTGCCCCAGCTGAGAGAAACTGCTGACTGTGAGGGACCCAACACTATCCTCCTCCCTGAGGCCCAGCTCCATCCTTCATGGTGAAGGATGTTGAGCAAAAGCTTGAGAGCTTTGCTGAAGCCATAGCCACGGCACAGCACCCTCACTGCCCATCTTCTTTGTGAACCATTCCATTTGCACAACACTATATTTTGGTTTTTAGATCAGCAAAATGAGTCTCTAAGGAAAATATGAAAGGGTGGGAAATAAATGCTGACATTTCAAAGTGAGTCTTTAAGCTGAAAAGCTTTATCTTAGCATTTCTCCCTTGGAGGTATCTTACTGAATATTTATCATATAATTTCTTTGCTCAGCGCAAAGTGGAAGTCAGGTAACTTCCACTTTAGGAAGTGTATTTAGTATTTAGGCCAGGCAAAACACCTTGCTATGGTGAACACAATTCCAGGGCTCTGAGTTTGCCCGGACACTGCGCTCCTCACTGAGAGCTGCCTGCACAGTAAATACTCCTTCATGGAGCATGGCACTGATAAAATCCCTCTTTCCCACAACACCTGGCTGCTGTGTGGTAGCTGCAGGGTAACGTTAGGCACTTTGGTTAGAGACTCATCCCAGAACTGATCCATCTCCCCTTAGGGGACAACGCTGCTAATTATCGAGCAAATAACCAGACTCTGCTCTTTTATGTTCCTGTGTGCTGAAATACAATACAAATCCTTTACGGGGTCTGATCCAAAACCAATCTGATTTTGTGGGCTGTGAATCAGGCTTGCTGCAAGTAATTCCACACACACCTCCAATAAGACAGCTGCATGAAAGGCAGGTAACCACAGGGAGAGCCTTCCTGCACAGCTTCAGAGAGCTGGGACTACGGAAAGAAAACCTCTGTGTGCAGATTTCAAGTCTTGTGGGTGCCTTCTCTCCTGGGGCTGAGCCAGTGCCATGGCTTGCCCCCTGGCAGAGGATCTGCCTGATGTACTGCCAGGAAGGACAAGGGCTGCTCTTGGAGAATGTGAATTTTGACTATCTTTTTCTGAGTGGCGACCACCCAGAGGATGATCCTTCATCTTGCCTCCTAATTCCAGTTTCTGGTGGGAAAGAGACTGAGAAACCAGAGCTGTGTGAGAACTATGGAGCTTCCGAGGGAGCTTGAGGTGGGAGAGTGCTGGGAAGCACTGTGATCATGTCCAGCTTTAGGCAGAGGAGCTGGCTGAGCTCACAGCCCCAGGGCCACTCCAGGGGGATGGAGCCCACGCTGTGCTCCCTCAGGAGGACTCACTCATGCTGCAGATGTCCTTGCTGTGCAGCAGAGATTGGATCAGCTACTCTGAGATGTGCAGCAACATTCTGCAACAAAAACCCATTAAACCCCCTTTTCTTCAGCCTTCACTGACAACCCTCAGGCTGGCCCACAACAGAAACCCGAGGGAGGCCAGAGGACCCCAGGAAACTTGGGGGAAAATGTTCTGCCGAGACCCCACACACTCCGTTTTCCCCTAGATTAATTCAATCTGCCTCAGCTTCCAGCCAAATCAAGACATGGGCTCATCTTGCTTAATATAGCTCTCAAGTAATTTCCTGCATATTGGGACCGAGTCATTTGGCAACTGGCAGCTCATGTGTAACAAAAACATGGGGCAGCGGCGGACGCCTGTGGCTGCCCATAAACCATTAGCGGCCAGGTCAGCAGCCTCCAACCTGATTGTGTAACCCCGGGCATTACCATTGCTCCGTTTGTTTTCTCTTCCTCTCAGGAGGATGCTGGAAACTTTAGGAACAGGGAAAGGGCATCCAGCACTACTTGCCTGCCATTTCCCAGCAATCTTCTTAATCCTATTCTGTTCTATAACACTGCTCTTTTCCCAAGCCCCCACTCAAAAGAGAGATGGAGGTGTCTCTTGAACTTAGAACATATCGCCTAAAGTATCATCTTAAAGACTTAGTGTAACGTCTTTACATTGCCTGCCATTCCCCAGTAACTTATTCCATATGCCTAAGTACTCCTCAAGCATAGTAAGTGCCTTATTCCCATCTAGCTTCCCATGGTTTTCAGACTATCCCCCAATTTCTGAACCCCTTGCCAATGTGATTCATCTGCCCTTCAGAATTTCTATGTCCTTTTAAGTAATAAAGATAGAACCTACATCTGTCTAGTTAAATATTCTGTCTTCCAAGCTGACTGAAAAGGGAGGAGTATAAAAGAAAAGGTCACATGGAAAATGGTCAATTTCCATGGCACGTCCTCCTGGTGTCTGGAAATCATCACTTCAAGGACTGCCCAGAGGTCACACTAGGACCAGGAGCTACTCATGGACTTACCTTCCATGAACGTTGTCTACACCCCTCTCAAATCCATCTGTACTCTTGGCCTTCACAATATCCTGTAGCAATGAGCTATTTAATTATGTGGTATGTGCCACAGTTCTGCAGTCCCTCCTCACTAGGTGAGATTAACATCCTTTAAGCATTTCTCATGGAGACTGTCTATCACCTCATTATCCCAGAAAATGCTTCAAAAAGCAATAATGTTTGTCTGTGGTCCAGCAGCCCCCAGTCAGAACAATGTTCCTGATGAGGACAGAACAAGAGCCAGACACCTTAAAAGCACCACCCAGGGATACTGCAGCACCTCAGCAGTCAGCCATGTCCCCTGCTCCGTGCCTGGCTCCTGGTGATGCCAGCACTTCCAGAGAAATGCTGTGAGCAGTAAGCAGTTCCAGTATCCTTCTCAGAGGAACAGAGTATTAACCCCGACGAGCAAGAGATGAATTTATGTGCTGAAGCAGAACTGCTGACAAAACTGGATATCCTTGTTATCCATGGAAATATCTCATGTTTGGGGTTCAGTGTTTATTTTTAATTTCTGCTAGGTTCTTGATCTCAAGGCATCTTAAAGCAATGAGCTCCCCTTTTTAATTATGTACCCTGCAAAGAAGTACTCTTTTATCAGCATTGCTTTCATCACCTTTCTATATTAATCAGATGTCCCCTTCTCCTTTCATTACGAGGCAGTGCAAATATAAGTTTCTGGTCTCCAAACTGTGCATTTTCTTCCATTTACTCATTCCATCTCTTACAATTTACCCTAGGAGGTCATCAGCCATTTCTGTTCTGCAGTTTTGCCCTGGGCTGTTTCAACAATAATTTCCAGATTCATTTCCTGAGGACTGTTGCTTTTAGCCCACATTCCCTGTGCTGGCTCCACCATAGCCTTAGCTCTGCTGCCATTACTCTGCATGTTTGCCACCTGCAGCTTCCCTTATCTCAGTGATCTGTGAAACCTTGAAGTTGCTCACACTGACCATGGGCTCTGTCTCCACTTGGAGATGCAGATGGGTTTTTGTTCCATTCATAGATAATCCCATGGATATTATGCACATGACCAGAAGGGATCCAGTGGTACAACACAGCATAAATCCACACATCCATGAATTCCACCATGGGCATGCCAGATCTACCCACCCTCACCAGACTCCTGAGCTGGGGAATCTATATATGGTATCACCCATTCCTCTGATTTATCACTGTAACTTCCAAGGGAGTTTAACTACTGTAAAATTCAGTCATGTTAATCAAACTGACTTGTACTAACTCAAATTTTATCAAATGATATCAAACTAAACCCCTGTTCTTCATTAAGACCACTTAATTTACGCCACTTAGAGTTGTTACACCTAAACAGTGATGAATGAGCTTCAGGAAGCCCTGGAAGGTGGTTTGGAGGAAACATTTGCATCCTCAGGTGCTGATTTCAGATGCAACACTCCTGCTGGGATTAAGGTCATATCTAGAGACTTATGAAACCATCACACTTCGCATGGCTCCCACCTGGAGACACTAACTCATTCCAGGCCAGATGCAGGTCAAGCCCATTCCAGCATTCATACATCCAAATGGATGCAGGTTTGCTGAGAGGTTCATGGGACCCTGAGGACCTCACCCGAATTCATGTTAGCAAGAGAGGATTTCCCTGCCACAATGCACAATGCACCTAAAATACTCTATTAACTTGTGAAATGAGAAATTATTGTCTCCTCATTCCCTGACCAAGCAGATTTTTCTATTTCTACAGTTGTCTCTTGTCTGATTTTGGACTAGGAAGCCCTCTTTATGTAACATAAGCACCTTTCCAGTAGAACTAAATCAAGGCTATGTCTCTCTCCCACCAAGTGTCAAAACAAAGTCCAGGGAAACTGGTGTTTATACTTCTCAAAGTCCACATTTTTCTCATTAATTTGACAAAACTTGAGTAACAAACTCCTCCAGTAGCTTTAAAAAAAATCACATCCCACTTATCTATCAAAAAAATCTTGTGATCATTAAATTACGTATTAAATTAAATGGAACAAACATGGATGAGCCAAGAAGGAGCTAGGCAATGTATTTTTACTGAAGAATTTCTGTGAAAGTAGGCAGTTTCTCACCAAAAACTCATACATTGTGAAAAAGTTACTGTGACAATTAAAATCAGTAATAAAAAACCCTTCTAAATTGAGGTTCAGATTTTCGTGACTGTAAATCAAACTATTCTAAAATAAAAGAAAGAAGGAAGTCCTTTTTAACTGAAAAGACAAACTGAAAACTAGAAGAATTTAATAGCACCATTTTAGACTAAATAAAAATTATACAGTATTTTCCACAGTAAGTAAATGAGCATGTTTTGATTGTTTGTACTCCCACCAAAGATGGCATCAGCTTCAAGATTAAGTAGAGAAATTCTCCCTTCTACTTCCCCTTTAACTGCTTCTTGACATACATATGATGCATTTTCTCAAGTGTTGTATAATAATTTGGGCTTTTCCCACAATATGGGATAAAAATTTCTCCCCTTCAACAGATTATGATGCTGTATTATGGTAATTTGAGACTTTTAATAGATAATAAATATCTCTGAAACACCCTAACCTAAGACCAGTCTGTTTGTCATCTTCCCCTATGAGATGATGAGTTCAGTTCTCTGAGCATCCCTGCCTGATCTCAGGGAGTTGCACTGCTGCAACAATACAGTGCTGGTTTTTAACTGCAAGTAACTACAATGTGTAAGTTACCATGAGTAAAAACAGAGTCCATAATGCAATGAAAATGCAGTAAATAGTACTGTCATACCACTTTTAGGGTGAGAAACTAGGAAGGGCCTGAGAAAACTAGTTTGCAACCCCACCCTCAAACACTTGGAAAGAGTTCAGATACTACAAAGATGGGGCCAGACAGACTTTCCTTCGATATTTCAATAAACAAAATTCCCAAGCCAAATCCCTGGTCTTAAATAAATGAAAAGAGAATAAAACTTCCCCTTCAGTGGTTTGGTGGAACATTGTTTTTCAGTGAACACTGTGTTTCAGTGAATGGCAAAACTCTTCAGTAACCTTGGAGTGATTCCTCTCCAGATACATAGCCCAGACCAGACCTCAGGCTTGGCTTGAAAGTACTTCTTATACTCTTCTTGCTGGGAGGGATTTGGGAGTTGAACACTACTAATGCAGGACCACAAGTTCTGAGGAGCTTGAGGATCTGAAGACAACTTTAAGCAGAAAAGGACTCTAGAAAGGTATTGCTAAACAGATCTGGAGTGCCATAAAACTTCCCATAAGAATTGAATAAAGATTGTTCACAGGCTTTTCTGCTGAATTCCTCTTTGTTGCTTAAGTCAGTGTGAAGATACCAGGCACTCTTTTCCATCTCCAGCAGTACTGCAAACCTCTTCATCTATGGCTTGTGGTAAGCTCACTCTTCAGGAACTTCTGCCACTGCTGTATAGTGTTTATTTAGCATTTTCAGAAAGGAGATTTCAATACAGCAGCAAAAGAAATAAAGGGCAAAGCAACAGCTTCAAATTTCACACTGGCAATGAAGTCATGATGGCAGAGCAGGTGAATGTCTTTGTCACAAATAATGTCCCAAGAGAGGCTATGGATCTGGGAGCTGGTCCTCCAGGATTCCTTTGGGATGCTGAAAATGAATGCCCAGTTTGTGGAACTGCTGGTCCAAGTCCCCCAGTGCAGGATTTACGTGACAGCCCGTCGATGCAGCCTGAATGACTGGCAGAGACCCATCGGAGGCAGCAGAAGTCAATTAAGTCTCTGCTTACACACAGCCTTTCTGAGCCAAGCTAAATTTTTATAACCCCAAACGTTCTGTTTCAAATTCTAAACTCACACTTTCACATCCCTTCCAGTAGAAAATATGTGAATTAAACACATGTGTAACAGTCAGACAGACACACTCAGAGCACCTTAGGAGACCCTGACAGTAATGAGGGGGAAAGAGGGGTTGATTTTTGGGAGGGAGAGGAAGGATTTTTTGTTTTTACAATAGAAAGCAGGACTTGGTGTGAGTTGGGCCGTGGGGCAGCAGAAAGCCCAGTGGGAAAGGAAGAAGTTTCTGTCTTTTAAAACAGCCAGAGGTGAAATCAATGCAAGGGCTCTTCATATCTCCAGGAGTTAAGCAGGGGTGGTGACTAACCCACCACAGTTCTCCAGGGCCACATCTGAAGAGTTACCTTCGCTCACGTTTCACCATTTTTAGGCATTGCTTCACAGTGTTTCCAAATAATTACTTGTGGCTGGCCCAACACAGAAATGGGGGGAATCCACCTGGTAACAGCTACCCTCAGAAAAGTTCAGGCTCCAGTCTCTTTTCCATAAGCAGGCAAATGTTCAAACACTTACCCAAAAATACAGGTACAATCTGGCAGTACAGCTCACAGGAAACATCCCTCACATGGGAGTTTCAGCACTTGCTGTTTCTAGAGGTGCCAGAAGTACTAGGGGCGGAGGGAGTGCTTTTCTAATAGTATTTGGAATATTTCTCACATCATTATGAGTATAGCTGGGAGAGTAATTTATAATGAATCATTTTATTTTAATTAATTTCCCTGTTTATTCTTTGGGTGACTAACACACTCCTTCAACTGCCTTACAAGTACTTAAAATTTCTTCCTTAGTAACTATGGCCAGGGATAATGGTGGGGGTAGGCTTGATTGTATGTGATGGGATCCGTTTTATCTTTGAGAGCTGAGGTTTTTTGATGGGTACTTCTTGTGACTTATGTACTGTGATTCTGTACTGTGATGTTTGTCACATTTTTGGCTCGAATTTCAACATCAGCAGGTGCCACTTCAAATCTGGAAGTGGTTATCCACAAGCATCCTTTAGCTGTCACAAACTTTGCTATTTTAACAAAGAGACTTGCTGGTAATCAAAGTGAACCCAAAAGTGGTTCACACATTCAGAAAAGTTTATCTTCAACTCTAACAAGAGGGCATGTACAATTTGCAGTCACACAAAAACAATGCATAAAAGAAAAATTATTTCCTCGTGGATGTGGTTTATTTTGTTGCATGTGTTTATGAAAGAGGCAGTTTCACACCAAGAAACAGGGACACAAAGACATCTGTGGCCAATTCTTCCTTCATGGAACTCAGAGAAAACAAGCACTTTTCAATAAGCTGAAATACCTGTCCCATATCTATGTGGACAAATTCTCTATGGGTGAGGGGTCCAAGGCCTCTAATTACAATCTGCTTTCCTTAAAAAAAAAATCAGCTCTGTCCATCTGTTGTCATCAGAGCTTCACTCTGCTTTCTGCTCCAAGAGAACAGACTCAGCTCTGCTGCAGCCTTCTGAATGTTTCACTGGGGTGGTGACAAGCCTTTGTGCTGTTTCCTCAGAAGAGGACCATGATACTTGAACCAGATGTCATCACTTGAAGCCCACATGAGTTGTAGGACTTCCTCTCTGTGTTAAGTGGAAGATATATTCTTTAGCAAAGTCTTTTATCTGCCTGAATGCAATTCAGCCAGCCTGAGTTTCTTCTAAATGCCTTCCATCTGCTTTTGATTTGACTTGAGCAGGCTTCCAAGGTAGGTACATTCCTCTGTTTTGTTTAATTACTTCATCCCAGAGATACCTTGCTGCCCCACATTTCCTCTGCCTGCTCTTCATAAGCCAAGTGCCCACTTGTCAGAGTTTCATTACTTCTGAGTTGTCTCTAACCTTTTAACTGTGTTCCACAGATGCTGATGTTCACTGCATACCCTGTCTGTAAAGCTGACTCCTGCAAGACAGCACTTCAGCAAGACACAAGGAACAATGTGGAGGCACCACATTCTGCCAGAAGGTAATTATTTCTGAGTCTGCACACACTGTAGGAGAGGACTGCAGTTTTTGGTTTTTCCTAACTTGTGGAATTGACAATTATACCACAACAATGGTGCCTCTAAATCCGGTATCCTGTCACCAGCAGTATCAGCTGTTTCAGAGGAAAAAGCAGGGATTTCTGTAGTGCTCAGCTAACAGAGAGTATCATCTGAACCAAAACTATAATTCTCCAACAGTCCACTGACTGCCATGCTCCAAACTCAGGTCAGAGGTGTGATGCCACAAAAGCTAAAGGGTATCTTAGTCAAGCAGAGGAGGAGATAGAATTTTTTCCCAAAAATATTTTAAATTGAAATTTGATGTCTCAATGTCATCTTTAAAATCCTATCCCAACACTGTGGATTTAAAGGCATTCCATGAATTAGGACAATCTTTTTGTTCAAGTTATCTGCCCATTTCCCAAATGCAAACAAATCCATTCTCCTTTTCCATCATTATCAGTCCTACCTATGACAATTTGCTGTGCTGAGTATTCAGCTCAATTTCTCATGTTTTCACTCACTAAATGCAATCTGCCAGCTGCTATAAATGGAAAACACACTGGAACCCTTGGATTTGTGCCCACACATATTAGTGGCTTGGATTGCTTTTAATTTGGGAGGAAGACTTGATGAGACCTTGACATCATAAAGGGTGCACTGTGTGAAAGAGTTCCTCGAAATAAAGTTTTTGCAGGAAAATAGATGAGGTCACTTGCTGTGGAAGAAAAAGGATCTCATGGATGAGAGATGCCCTGCATAACAGAAAGAGTCCTATGAGGCTGAGGCTCAAGAAAGATGGAGAACAGTTGGCATGGATGAACAGTGATTGTTAAAAAAATGTGCCTTTCTCATAGGTGTTTATGGGCAACATCTGTTCATAAGCACTGGAGAAGAGCTAGCCAAAAAAGATGCCCCAAAGTCAAAGATTATCACTAAACAATACAAGCATCAGAAATCCAGCCTGTCAAGGGGGATTAAGAAAAAAACAAACCAATCTCTTAACATTTTTTTCCTGCCACAAAATGTAAGGCAATCTATTTAGTTAGAAAAACATGGCATATTGCAATCTAAGTATTTTTTATTTCTTTATGTACCACAAGATGTAAACCAATCTAGTTAAGGAAACATGGTTTCACTGCATTCTGAGTAACAGCCCCTGCTTTTCTACACTCTGATTTGTTTTATGCTGCTTTTACTACTTTCTCTGCAGGCCTAATGGGTTTCATAACACCTTGAAAACTCTTGGCCACTCCCTTCTGGAGTCCACTTGGATTTCAGAACATACATTGGGGGTGGCATGAAAAACCCTCAATGCACTGCAGTGGAAAAACAATTGTAACAACATTTCCTGAAGCAATAGGTTCCAACCCATTGAAAGTCTATTTACCGTATGCTTGAAAGACTCCAGGAACAACAGAAAGTCATGCATGGATGCCTCTGTGCAAACACAAGGCAAGTAAAAATAGAACTTTCTGACCACCATCCAGCTGCACTTGAGGAAGCCATTTTTAGCTTCTCTGAGTACCTCAGCACTCCTCAGTGCTCATCGTTTTATATCCAGGAAACACTTGCTCTTGCCCCATAGACAGCCAGTGGAAAACATGAGTGGGAGTTCCTGTCTGATTTCCTTGGGACGTGCAGGCACATTTGGCAGCAGAGGAACTGCTCCTGAGAGCGCAGGGTAAAGTCTTGCTGCAGAAAAGACACACAAGAACATGCAAACACACTGCAGTACCACACGCCAGGAGGGTAAACATCCCCACCCAGCAACCTCCCACATCTGTGCAAGTGCCTGGCTGCCCTGGTTGGGTTCTCCTGGCTGGGGCAACCTCACGAGCAGTGAGTGCCATATACGTTTTCCATACACAAACCCAAATGTGTTTGGTTTCTGTAAGTTTGTCCCAGAAGAAAGGGAAGGTTGACCACCAAAAGCTCATGTTTTGTTGTCATTTGTAAGACAGCAAGTCAAGCAAGTTTCCCAAAACCAAAACTGTCCAACAGAGAGTTGTGGCCAATGTCTGCACAGCAGCTGACCGCTAACGTTTACCAACACCTCACATCTCTGGTCAGACAGCTTTGTTTTTGCAAATATTGACCTTAGAGGTCACAGCTTAAAGAGGTCAGAACTTCTGTTTGGTTAGGATGAGTATTAGGGAGCATTTAATCTTTTTTGGTTTGGAAAGTGCACTAAAAACATGAAGGAAAGGATTCATGAAAGGATTTACTATTGGGCTAACTCTGCTCTCCTGGAAATTACTGATAAAACTGCCAGCACTGTTTAGTAAGTAGTGTTTGAGTTTTGTTTTTTGCTGTTTTTTGGGGTTTTCTTTAAACCAACACAAGGTGCCTCAGTCAATTTTTTTTTCTCAGTCAAGTACCCAGGAGTAAAGGGGGAGAGCTAAACACTGTCTAGAAAGGAGTTACAGAGAAGATGGAATTGAGCTCTTTTCAGAGGTGCCTGGAAAAAAAATTACAAAAAACAATGGACACAAAAAGCACAAGATAGATTGAAAATGGGTATTGTGAAACAAAACTGTTCAGAGGGAGAGTGGTCCAGCACTGAAGCCAAGATCCAGAGAGGTCCTGTCAATTATCTTCTTGCAGATTTCCAAACTTCAGGTGGACCAACTTGGAGCAACCAGACCTGACTTTGAGGACTTTTCTGAGGAAAAGCAAACCACAACACAATTGCACTCTGCATCATTACTTTCAAGGTGTTTGTCCAAGACTCTCATATTCATATGTATTTCAGCACATTGTGCCAGTGAAGAGTTTTCACTTAACCAGAAAACTGTTTCAATGTTTTAAAAGTAAATATAGCCAAACTTGAATACCTCACAGGATATGGACCCATGGGTTCTAGATACCATGGCCAAATGCAGGTCACATCACTACTGCTCCAAGGCTTTTCCATCTGATGCCTGCTCAAAGAATTCCAGGAAAAAATCTGCTGTGCATATATATGCCATGATTTTTACCAGTTAGCATTTTGTGCCTGGATTCCTGACAGATATCTGAAATGTTTTTAAACAAAATTCAGTATTAGGAAAGGTTTCTTCGTTGAAAGGGTGATCAGGTATTGAACAAGATGCCAAGGGAAGTGGTGGAGTCACCATCCCTGGAGGTATTTAAAGGACATGTAAATGTGGCATTCAGGGATGGGTTTTGTGGTGGACTTGGCAGTGCTGGATTAATGGCTGGACTCAGTCTAGAGGTCGTTTCAAACCTGAATCATTCTGTGATTCTGCTTGATGAAGAGTGGGGGGTTGTAAAAAATTAACACTTCATGGGATTAAAGTTTTTTTCTTATCAGAATTGTCCAATCCATCAAAAAAGGGGCTGAAACCAAAATATTTATTCTAAAGAAAAGGCAGGAGGAGGGTGCAGAATGGAAACTTCTTAGTACTTACAATATAATATGTATACACAGAACACATACAACATATTTTTTCCTTCTTAATAAATAAAACTACATTTTTCCAAGAGTATAAATACTTTTATTTTACTTTTCTGTGAAAAAAAAAAATCGTGTTCTTGGCCCAGTTCTCCCTAACGGAAAGGCTGAGGGAGAGATACATGGGAAAAGAAAGGCTTCTTTTCAGAGGTGACCTTCCAGGTAAGAACTGAAGCTTCTTATAACGTTGCCAATGCTTTGCTTGACCCATTAATAAGGAATGAGAGAACACGAATGTCTAAGGCTGCCTGGTGAGTTAGCACCTCTGGACAGTTTGAATTCCCCATAAATATAAAGATTAAGGCCATTTTTGAAAGAAAGTGCAGTAACATTTACTTGCATGTGCCCAAATGAATGGAGAATCCCTGGACTCAAACACAAATCTCTGGTTCATCACATGCAGCTCCTCGCAGCCAATGTATAACAACATTTATTCAGAAAGGTTCACCAAACTTGACTCCACATAACTTGACACACCACAAGCCACAGAACACTTCCACATAATCTATAACAACTTAAAATCTCTAATTTGAAAAACCAAAAGCCACAAAAAAAAAAAATTACAATGCACTACATGCAGAAAGAAGAAACCCTGATCCTTTCAAGAACAGGTAATTTGTTATGTGATAATGCCTGCTGGTCAGAGAAGAGTGGCCCATACCCAATCCTGCTTAGCAAACACAAAAAACGAAGGAAAAGAAGGCCTTCTGTCACTCCTAGGAATTTTTCCCTAAGTCAAACTCTGGTTTTACCCTGAGTGCATGAGCGAGATACAGCCACAAGGCACCTGAGCATTTTTAATATACCAAAGGGAGCAATGGATGGGTCACATCTATTCTCTCCTCTCCAGGGAATCAAGAGAAAGAGAACAAACAAAAACCATTTCAATTTAAAAGGGAATAATAATCAACAAATAAATAAATTCCTGCCCATGGCAGCTAATAGAATCATTTCACATCAAATGAGGGCAAGTGATGATGGTGAGGCCCCACAAGCCCCATTCTGGTAAACTAAGGGAGCACTTCCCTGCACAAGAAGCTGCCCAGCACTCCTACCTGAATTTGTGGTTTCTCAGGTAGTGACTACAATGAGAAATGAATACATAATCAGACTAGTTTCTGAAAAAGGAAGAAGAAAGGTGTGGGAACCTAAAAGCCTAAGGTGTTTTATTTGTCTTCAAGTAGGTTCTTGCTCCTCCGCTGACAGTAGGGAAGAAAAAAGTGGGTGTAGTCTCTGTTGCTAAGGGCAAAGTCATGTACAGTCAAGGTGGATAAATGTTGAAAGTTTTGGTTTGGATAAGTGCTTGGGAGTTGCGGTGCTTATCTACATCTCAGCTTATCTGGAGCACTTCGATCAGCAGCACTGAGTCAGGAATCATGCCATGTCTTTGGGCTCTTCCCAGAAGGTTCCCAGCACTGACTCTCACCATCCTGGTGAAGTTAAGGATGTCCAGAGATAGGTCACTCTGACAGCATCCCACTGCACTAGCATCTCCATCCCTGTGCGAAACAAGAAGGCAGCCTGTCGGGCAGAAACAGACTTACACATAGGTTGTGGAGTGAAAGGGAATTTCATCAAATCCAAAAGCAGATTCTGTTCAAGTTTGGGCAGGAAATTCAGAAATGCTCAGATTTTTATCTAATTGATTTGCATGCCCCTGTTTATAAGGAGATTCCAGACGTGGAACCATACAGACTGTTTATTATTGCTTGCACAACTGTCATTTTCAGACAGCTTAAATTCCACCCCAAGTTCCCGGGGGTGAAATTCACTTCCCATACCATCGGCTGCCTAAAACTTAGGCGCCGAATATAAACTCCTTGGCTAAGCTCCACTGAGAGCCAGTGGAGAGGGTCTGGCACCTCCAGGGAGTGATTCCTGCCCCGTGTCTCAGACATCTTTGCTCTGTGGAGATGAGTCACCCACCAGAAGGGCCTGTCCCTCCGCAGCGCTGCAGAGAGGAGCTGGGTGACTTGCCAAGACCAGCCCCGCTGTCTGGAGCCCCAGACAAATGCACTCCTGCTCCCACCAAAGAGGGCAAACACTGTACTCCATCTCCCAGTGAGCCAAGGGAAGAATGAGGTGGGAAGTGCTGTACCATAAAGACCTTTAGATGTGTAACTCCAAAGGGAGCACAGAGCACCTAAGCAGCAATAAGAGGCTTAAATCAACTTGTGGATTTAAGTGTGACTTTAAGTGACTTCCCCCAAGCTTTCACACTAATTTAAAACACTACTTTTCCAGTCATGCCTATGATTTTCCCCTGGCTGTGGTCCCCTTTGAAGATTCTCTCATGAATCCTTTACTGAAAACATCTCCAAACTCCTGGATAACCAGGGGGGGAAAAAAAAGTAAAGACAGAAACAGAAATTAGCATGAAGGAAAGTCTCCAGCAGCACTCACAAGGCATCCTGCTGCACAACATTTTGCCAACAAAGCAAACAAAAGCTGTGAGGCCTTTTCTCAGCCCCAGGCTGGAGAAGTGAATGCTCAATCCAACTTTCTGTGCACTGCCCTGAGTGTGAGTCCCACCAAATGACCCCAAAAACCACCCCTGCCCTCCACACCGACCCCCTGCCGTTCCCCTCCCCATCACATCCCATTTAACTCAGCACAGTAGCCCTCAAGAATTGCTAGGTTCATTCTCAAGTTCCTTGCTGAGAATGAAACATTTTTATTGACATGGAAAGATTGCGCCATGTGCATAATTGCTGCATACAACAAGATGGAAACCACAAGCAATAAAACACTCCATGGGCGATGACTCGTGTTTACAGTAAATAGGAACGATGCTGCCAGATGTCAGCAGCACCAAATCATGTGTTGCTATCCCAGGTCTCCAGAAGAAGGAAATAAAACCCCACCACAGATATTTTTATTTCTGGTGAGAGGATGACTGCTGGGTTGATTGCATCTCTGAGGCTCTGGGTAAGTGGCAGAGACAGGATCTTATTTTTGTTTCAAGAATTCTTGTACATTGTAGTGGGAAAACAGACTGTTATAGTTTTTTGAGTCTCAAAATTTAGAAATACCATGTTCCCTTGTCTAGATCTGCTAGTGTGATGAGCCTGCACTGAAGCCCAGGGGAGCAATTGAATGCAGAACATTTGTTCCATATGCCACCCCTCCCCCAGGCCACAAAACAGATCCCAAAATCCTACAGTTTGAGCCTCTGGTGATAGACCAAATGTCACAATTGCAACTTGCCAGGAGAAGGAAGTAGGGGAGATCAAATATGTCACTGTCATCACTGGAACCAGGGTACATCCTCCTTCTAGCAAAGTCTTTCAAATAAAGTCTTCCCAAACACTGCTAAATCTCAAGAAAAAAGTGATGAGCCAAATTCCTGAGTAAAGCTCACCAGTTATGCAGAAGGCTGGACCAGAGATTTCTTTGTGGATTATAAAACTATGTATTTGTGCAGCTCCAGTCATTCAGGACCCATGGGATGGCTTTTAGGACTACTTTCCTGAAAAGAGTTTAGCCATTTTGAAGTGCTCCCTTTAGGATACCTCAGAAGTTGTGACCTGAAAGAAGTGCCAGGAATCAGCCAAAAAAAAAAAAAAAAAAAAAAAAAAAAAGAAAAAAGGACTTCTCTGAAAAGGATATTCAAGTTGTCTATTACAGCTGTAACAAGTCAGTTCAACTGGCAGGTTTTGCTTCAACTGCATAGAGCTTGGACATCCAATTTTCAGTCTCCTTGCTCCCAATTAAAGAATAAATCACAAACCCTACTTTTCAGACTTCAGTGTCACAGTCTAAAAGGCACAATTGTCTCTGGGTATGTCCAGATGGAACCTGCCACCAGATACCGTCTTGCACTTTCTTTATGCTCCCAACTGTCTAGAAATGAGCCAGTTCCAGAACAAATGCTGGCTGTGAGGGTAGATCTAGGTGAACCATGCTGAAAAACACCACATGCTGCCTTGAGATCACAGAGGAGCCCCTACAGTGTCTGTTGGTGGATGCAGGCAGAGAACCAAGGCTGTTTGTCTTAAATGAACAGCATGCAATTAAACCAGTTAGATGTGATCCTTAATGTCAGTGTCAGAGATAGCTGCATTTGGACATCAGGCCAGCAAGGGAAGAAAAATATATAGAAAATATCCCAGAAATGGGATGTCTGTAGACTATAATTTTTAGCTAGACTGATAGCCCACTGACTGCAAAATCTCTGCTTGTCTATCACAGGGTTCAAACTGTCCTCTGAGCCCTCCCTGTCAATTCACATAACTCCTGGTAATGGCCTCTTGGCAGCTTCACCCTGGAAACTAATAAGCCAGCAAATTACACAGTCTTGGACTTATTTCAGAAATACAAGTACCTGATCTAATTCAATAATGCATGATGCTAACAGTCCTTCTTGCAGATGTGATTATCCTGGTAATGATGTATTGTGGAGACCACAATCTGGCATATGACCTCATCCTTATCTGCAGCTGCAAAGCACTACTGGATTCAGATTTAGGCTGCAAGTGGCCTCAATTCAAATATGTCCAGTGCTCTGAGGCTCTCAGTCCTAAACATCCCTGTAAGACCAGACATGACTTGTTGTCTGAGCCAAATTCTCACCTAGTGTAAGTAAGCAGGGAAAATGTACATTTCCAAACGGCTAGGGTTCTTTTTCTAATTTATTTTTCCTATCCACAGTTCTGAAACTAAAATAGTTCCAAATCTGCTAGTCCTAGAAGACTGGCATGTTTCATTAGGAATTGTTGTTCGCGTAAGAATAATGTCCTGTCAAATCTAAGTGTTTTACTTAGGTTGAATACACTGAGCACAATTTTTCTAACTCAAAACTCTCCTGAAATTTTCATTTCACTGCATCTTCCACCTACTTGGCAACTATTCTGATTTCCTGTGCTTATTATGGGAGTTATTAAGGAGTACTAATATTCCCTATTCCCTATGCAAGGAAAAAAAAAAAAGAAACAGTTGTGAAGCTGAGCATAAAGTACCCAGAACTAGCCAAAATTTGGTGTGTAGGATACTGCATACTAGAATAGTCATAACCCTGATGCTCACACCCAGAGATGACCCTCTCAACTTTCTTTCTCTGCAGATTTTTTTCAAGATCAGGTCTGTGTCCATTTCACAACTCCTGCACATGTGTTCCCACTGCATGACCCCTGGATAAATACCCCACATCCCAGGGCTGAAACCTCTGGCTTATTCCAGTGCAGTAATCTGTTTCCCTGCTGCATCCTATAAACTTGACCTATAAACTTGTTTGTTTTCTCTTAGATCACAATGTGAAGACAAAAACATCCTCCCAGTTGTGGCTTTCTCTGCTCAGGTCTGAAGAGCACCTGTTATACATCACAAAAGCTTCTCATACCATTGGCAGCCTTTCCCTGTTTGGAAATGGCTCTCTTCATAAAAAAATCACCCTAGTCTCGGTTTCATACTGCCAGAAAACATGGATTTTTTTTCCCTAAGCACAATATTTGCCTTGTGTTCCGCTGACCTTCACTGACTGTCCTGTCTAACCGTGATTTTGGTACAATGGGGTTTTCTCCACATGTCTGTGGCTTCAGGGTGACGTTTCAGCCCATTAGGAGCTCCAAGTTGGTTACAGCAAAACCTCAGTCACCCCAGATCTCAAATACCTACAGCACTCTGCTACTCTAAATGGACTTGTGTTCCCTCAAGGTCAGCAAACACTGAGCATTGCCTCAGTTAGCCCAGACCTTGGCAGAGCAGCCTATTTATTGGTCCTAATCCACACAGCTGGAGTTCACAGGGATGGCAGCACCCCGGTTTACCTTTAGTAAAGGAACATTTCTCCTTGAAAGTCAGCTGCCTGTACTTTTCCACCTTCAAGGAAATTCTCCATGCCATCAGCTGCTCTCAACCTGCCTCTATCTGCCTGAAGTGCCCTGAAGAAGCCACCCCATAGCTTCCAATGCCAGTAAAATCCAAACAGGCATCAGAGGGGCAAATCTGAAAAGGAGGTTGCAATTAACCATTCAATTCCCAAGAGAAAAGGTGGATAATCCTTTTCTCTCTTCAGAGAGACACTGGCCAATCCTCTGGAAAATTTGCTTCAGCCACCAGGCCACTGGTGGGTTTCTCTGCTGGAATAATAAACTGCCTTCCGCCATGACCTGTGATAAACAAGGGATTGAACTTGTTGATCAGCGGTCCTTTGAGCTGAATGTAGAAAACTTTCCAAGCACAAAGACCTGCAATCAGAACTCCTCACACCTCCCAACATCCTTGCCAAGCAAGGAGTAGTAGAAAGGTTTTATGGGAAAAACTTCTCCTGCAAATTCCAGCTGATATACATCTCCTTCACCTGCATTCCCATCAGTTCCTTTTAGCACTGATTAATACAGTCCTGAATACCAGTCAGTGCCACAGCAAGTGCTTTCTAGAACATCTTCTCCCATTTATCTTGATTTCCTTAATTCCCCATTCTTCTCATCTCACTATATATTTTATGTCTGCTCATTCAGATATTGTCTTTTCCCTTCTTTCTGTCAGGATGGATGTGCATCTAGAGTCAAACCAGTCCAGCTTAGCCTTCCAACCATTCAGGAGGAACCATTTACTTGAACGAAATTTCTATGATAATGAAGAACGAACTCCTTTAATGCTTTGATTTCCTTGCCTAAGTGAACCACAGTAAGATTTTCATGCCCTTTCCTCTATCTATAATGGCATGTTTATTGTTCATGATGGGGAAGATAAATTGCCAGGATACACAGGGTTCTTCTGGAGGATTTTCCAAGAATAAAAATTCAAATCTTCACCTAAATTACAATTAAATGAACAACAGCACTCTCTGGCTGCATTTCCAGGGCACAGCATGCACCAAGGACATGCTGCATCCGTGGCTGGGGTCCCTGGACCAGGCTCAGCCTATACACCAAATCAGCACATTGTGGATGAGCCACTTTCTGCCTTGTGCCTGAGCTGAGCTTGTAAATCCACTCCCATCATTCCTAACCAGCAACAGCATCAGCCAAGAGAAGGCAGCCTGGATACTTACACTGGCCATGGACATGGGCTGGAAGCTGGATGTGTCCCGTAAGGTCAGCCCAGACAGAAATAACTCTTGCTTTTGAGCACCAGAGCAGCTGGCTTTGAGGACAATTAAAAAATGGGACCTTGGGCAAAATATTCCTAATTTAATAGCTGTAGCCTTCCCAAAATGTCTGTCTGTTCCCTGACAGCAGATTGTCAGCCAGAGGATCCTGCATTTCTGTCCTCTCGCCAGCTGCCCAAGGAGGATCCATCCCTCCACAAGGAGTCTGTCTGCACAAGATCCCAGGGAACAAGGGGACAGCCTGTTCTGGCCGTCACTCGGAGCCGGCAGGGAAGCCCGTAGTCACCGCCGAGCCTTGTGTCAATAAGCACCGGCAGAAAGTGCTCTCTGTTTCTCTTTAGCACAATAAACTGTGCCTCCCCCTTCCCTCAGCTCCTTCCTCCGCATCCAGACGTGCGCCACAGGGATGGACCCCTGCTCCCTCTCATCACCTCCAATCCCTCCCCCATTTTCCTGTCTCCACTCCTGAGGAAGTGTCTCTTACAGACAAGGGCGGGAGTAGTTTTGACTAATTTTGCATGGACTACAGATAACGGAGGTATGAAATTCCAGCAACATCCCAGATGGCAAGCAAAGACCCCCTGCGATTGCTGAAGTGGAAGAAGTTGTGCACCCTGTTTACAGACCTCAAAGCTAGCTAAAGAAATGGGGGAGGGACAACACATTAACCCAGAAATCCTGGTTTCACATCCAGGAAAACATCTGATAAAAAAAGAATAAAAATGAAACGTCTTTAGTCTAGGAGTAAGGATTGGTGTAGTACTAGAAAGAAATCTGTTTTTAAATGAGGATGTGAAAAAGACATTCCAGTCTTTCATCATGGAGGAAGGAGCTGTGAGAAGAGATTGTGGAGCTGTCCCTTTGGCTTCCTCCTTGTCCTACACTCTAGATACAAACTCCTTCCCTATTGGACTTCAAAGCTGGATGAAAGCTGGGAATGAAGTTTGCCAAGCCTGACATTTGCCTTGATCTCAAACCAAATGGAACTGGGATTTTCTTTTTTTTTGTAGCAAACTAACAGCTTGTTAGCATGCAACAAACGGGGCAAGGCCTTCCCTGCCCAAGCGACACAGTTGCTGTACTTCCACTATTCTTAGAGTACAAGACTACCTCTTAACACTGAATCACAAATACTTGCTCTCCATGTACTTTCTTCTCAAAGGGAAGTAACAGGGTGAGAAAGGGGCTTGATCCTTGGTCTTGAGTTTCCTTATACAAACCTGCAGAGTTGTTTCTTTTCCCCAGAACATTCAGCATGCCCAGGCCTCTTAGTGTCTTTCCCAAATGAAAGGCACCTTGCAGTTCGATGTTGACCCCCAGGCTGAGGAGCTGTGCCAGCACTGAAGAAGAGGTGAATAGGGAATTCCTGCTACTGTGGCCACATCCCAGCAGGAGGGGAGAGACTAATGCACCTGTGGCTTCAGAGTAATCATTCCCTACATGACTCTTCTCCAGACAACCAGTGAGGCATCCCAGCAGGGCCTCACCCTAGTCTGGTCAGGGCTGCTGGAACTCAGGCTGGCTCCAGACAGTCTCAGCTGGACCATGACTCTTCCTCCCCAGCTCTGGGCTTGTCTGACCACCATGGGCTCACAGGAGGCGACCCTGTGGTGGCCCTGGCAGCCAAGCTGATCTCCCCACTGGGCATCTCTGTTGTTTGATCACACAAGAAAGCACTTGCTGCTGGTAAGACATGCCTTGATGGAGAGCTCTGGCTGATGGAGCTGCAACTGAACGCTACTGAGGACAAGGACCTTGTTCTTCACTGCAAACCTGTGAGGCTCTTTAAATGGTGGCCCTTGTGGAAGCTACAGCCTTTCCCAGTGATCCCAGACAATCTATTTGTAAGAGGTTTTTTACATGCCTTAATACACTATATAAACCTTATACCTTTTATACAGTAGAATGTCTCCTGAATAAAATCATATTCTGTAGCTGACCTTGGGTGTCAGACAGCTTGAGATCAGAAAGGAATAGTAAACCAAGGCTTCCACCTTCCTGTTTGGTGTCTTCCTTAAAGGATTTTTCAGTGAGCTACTGAAGCCTGTAACAAAAACAGACTTAAAAGAAAAAAAAATATCTGAAGTTCCATCCAAATTCCCACTGAATAATGAGCACAGGAAGAGTTTAGTTCTCTAAAGCCAAGGGAGATGTAAAGTAAAACCTGAAATACCAAACATGGAAGCAAATGGTACTGGACAATGGATAGGTAACACTAACAAACTGAGAAGAGCATTTTGCCAGTAAATATAAAATAAAAATAACATGACAAATATCAATGGAAACTAGAACATATATAAAGCTTAAATATGAAATTATATTTTAGATGGGCTGTCCAAAATTTGCATTTGCTTTCTGAAGTGCAACCTTTTGACCACTGGATGTTTTATAACATTCTACAGTAAGAAATAAAAGGAGATATTTTGATTTGTGGCACAGTGTCTGGAACTAAAATCTCAAGTAACAGCCCTGATCATTTACAGTGCATTTTTTTTAAATCCATGGATCACAAAGCATTTTCACATTCCTAACTAACACCACGTGCATCAACACAGAGTAGCACAACTTGCCTCTGATGTAGGCGGTATTATTCCCATCAGACAGGTGAGTAAACAAAGTCACAAAGAATGAAGTGTTAGGGTCCGAAAGGAAGTCTGTGGCTGAGCTGGGAACAGAACTTTTGATACCATCCTCTTCCTTAACCGCAGGGTAATCCTTCCCTGACCTATGCATGCAACAGTAGATCACAACCGGGATATTTTTTCCTATCCAAAACATGAGGGTTTTCAATTCTTCCTCTTCTCCCACATCTGCACACGATGGCAAGCTGAGCCCTTCCTTCAACAAGCAACTGTCTTGTACCATATGGTTAAAGCCTTACAAGGTGAAAAGGGAAGCTGAACACAACTGTCCCAAGGTTACATGGCCTATTCAGGGCAGAGAGCAGCTGGATTTCTTCCCTCAGAATAATGTCACCCTCTGGCTTGCAGAGCAGTGACTGTCCCAAGACAGATGGATTTAGACAGTGCCTCACTACAAGAATCTTAATTTTCTATAATGGTATATAGCTCTGTAACATGCAAGGAAAAAATCCCTAATGCCTAATCCTAGTGAAGAAATGCCTTTCAGGCGTTCTGAAACCTTAGCAACAGCAGCATGAGGTGTCCTTCAGCCTAGGTGTGGCACTTCATTTTAGCTGCCACAGCTTCATCTCTGGGAAGTACGGGGAGCATCTGTGACACTGATGCACATGGAAATGGAGCTCAAAGACTTTGAGCACTGATGAAGTTCATAGTCTCAGTTTTTACTGTAGATTACCCAGAATACAAGACCCTATTGTTTCTGGCAGTTACTATGCATGTTTGTGATCCACACATCACTTTTCAGACCTTGGATTTTTTCTTTCCCATCACTCCTACTTCCAAAGAAACTGGATCCATGATAAGAAAAAACTCTACATCAGATTTTCTGTCCTGCTTACCTGCGCAGAGGACATATTTTCAATGCAAAGCCTCTCTGGACCCTACCTGCTTCCTCTGAGCCTTTCCCAACCAGCGGCAGCGCAGCCTTGACAGTACCGAGAAGGGGATGCCAACACTGGGCTGCCATGGTCAGAATGAGGGATGGAAGGATGGAGGCTTTCAGCCCTTCAGGACAGCCCTGCCTTCACCCAGCTGTACTACACACAAGCTGACTCTCGAGCTGAGCCAAGTCATCACTGGCAGATAGAGGGTAGTGGATTTATAAGGATAAGTGATTTGATCCGTTACAACAAACCTTTATGTTCTTTGGCAAATCTTGTGAAAAGACTTCTTTAAAAAAAATTGTAATAAATACGGGTATTAAAAAACAAACCCCAGTAAATTGTACTTAGGAGCAATTCTCAGCTACGAAGCTCACTCATCCCTCAGATTACTGGGAGATTTAAGAAAGTGAAACAGTTGTTATCACTTGGTCTGTGGGATTTTGTTGGCTTTTGCAGGCTGATTGCTGTGTTTAAGGTAGAGCTGTTGTGTCAGACTCCCCATGGGCCAAGAACAATATGTTCCAATTATTGACATCCCAAATGTATCTTTTTCAAGGGACAGGATATTTTGGCAAGTTTCACAGACAAAAGAGGCATGGTACCTTGAAGAGCTTAGCAAACCTGGCAGGCACAGCAGCACAGAGGCATTTGGGTGGAAGTGGTTTGAAGATGATCTCCATGCCCACGATCTCCCCACAGAGAGGGGATATAATTACCATCCATCATAATTCAGTGTCCCTCAATAAACAAAATCTGGAGAGGCTGAAGTGACTTGCCCTGGGTCACTCAGCACACCAAGGACAATGATGAACCACTGCTGAAAAGCTGAAGCCCCATCTTGCACTTGTTCCAAGCCAACTCATACCCCCATCCAAGACAAGACATCCAAGAAGGATTCTCAGATTCTTGGAAGCAGATACATTCTGAGGTGTCTTAGAGAATAATCAGCAGATCTTGTAGATGTAACTCATTAGGTTTTTTTATAGTCTCCACCTCTCTGGAAATTTTCTTTCCAAACTGGAGTAATGGTTGCAGAAATCAGCTGTGATAGCAAAACAACTTCTAACTTTGTCCCCTTTTAGGAGATACACTCCAACAACTGGTTTGCCTAAATAGGTTCCTTACAACCACTCCCCTTCTTCATTGCTTAACAGCTGGCAGTGACCTTTCTTCTTAGTGCAGAGACATCAAGCACCAAAATAATTCAGAAAACAAACTGCAGCCCCAAATTCATCCCAGTAATGCCCAGAAGCTCTTGAAATACATCTCAGAACATGAAGCCAAGCCAAATATTGGGTTCCTCAGCCCAGACAGGCTTTTAAATTGTACAGAACAAAAGACTTTAATTTATATTTCAGTTTAAAATTCTAAGAGCAACAATAAATTAGGCAAATAAACCTGTTGCCCAGGATCAAAAAAGCTCTGAGAGTGCCTAACTGGGAACATGACCAGTTAATCTTCTAATGATCAGCGGAAAATAGACCACTGAAATACCCCCCGCTCAGAAGAAGCTTTCTTTAGTTTCTTTCCTTCTACCATTTTTTCCTAGCCAAATCACTCACTGAGAGCCTCGTTTTCTCATGGTGTGAGGTCAGTGCAGCTCTGCTCCTCACACTGAGCTGCCTCTGTGGAGGAGTCGTGCTCGGAACCTCCAGCTCAGAGGAGGCTCTGCAGGAGCCGCCTGCCCCTTGGAAACCCCCGGCCGAGCAGGAATCCCAGCTGTGCTTACACGCGGCAGGAGGAAAACAAAGAACCAGATAAATAACTCCTTTTGTAGAGCTTTGTTTTTCTGCTTTTCCTCGGCATGTGTGTTTCTGTGTGTACATATGCAATCAAGTTGTGACTGTTAGCAACTGGCTTCTGAATTTCCTATCACCCAAAGCTGAAACCTGGCAGAGCCTGACTTACCTCAGGGATAGGAAATCAGGAATGCTGACAGAACCTGCATATTTGAAGTAACCCATCTAGGGCTGCCACAAATCTACCTCGTAGGCTATTGCTTAAATACATCAGGAGCAAACCTTGAGTCAGGATTATACTTTTACTCACACTCCTGTGATGACCTAACATCTTAAAAGTAGCTGCCACCCTGAGATTGACAGCCAGTAGCTGAAATGCTGAGAGGCACCTGCCCACAACCAGCTTTGCTTCCCAAGGGTAAGTTATCATAAAATGCATGGTAGGAAAAGTAGGGGAAAAGACAATATTGAGCTAAAAGCAAGTTTTCTGTGGAAAGAATTAGAGTAACTGTAACTGCATTTTCATATTCAGATGCTGATCTGAGATTACTTCAGATGTTAAGAGAGTACCAATGAGAGGACACCCAAGAAAAGCAATATCCCCCAGCCTATCTAAGGGCATAGCGGAAACACTGTTCAAGCACAAGCAAAAAATATCTATCATTCACTGTTGGTCTTTCTATCCCTTTTTAGGAATGGCTCACTAAGCAGATTAAAGGTGCTGCCCCTGTGACTGCTTACCAATTACAATTACACACCACTAATAACAGGAGAAATTAAACATTCCCTGGATGAGCTCCAATGCTGTGGATTATACATGGGAGTTTATCTACACTTGAGAAGATACACAGAAATATGTGGCATTGCAAGCTCCACCCCTGGTGTGAGATGGACGGGATGAAGCTAAGAGCATGCAACCCACAATGAAAACACAGAAATCATTGTCTTGAAAACAACAGCTATGGCTGTCCAGTTTGAAGAGAAGTATTCTGTTTTCTTCACAACCTCTGTCCTGCTCCATTCGGAAGCTCCACATCAAGCAAAGAGTGGGTTTCAATGCAGTTCTCCAGAATGGCATAGATAAAAAAAAGCATCATCATTAGAAAACAGCAGTTCATGTACTTCCTGAATGTATCTCTCTCTGTCAGGACCTGGTGGAACAGGACATGTCAAAGGTCAGCCAGTCAAGTGCAGGGATGACAAAATCATCGTCCTGCAGTGTTGGCTATTCTCTGCTTCAGGACTGTAGTAAGCATTGGGCAGTATCTAAATCAGAGCATTCCTGCAGGAGCTCCAGGGAGTGGCAAGGAAACTCACAAGGACCCAGGCAGCTGGAGATTACAGAAATTACACTCTCTGCTCAATTACAGAACTGGTCCTTGCTGTCCCAAAACCCAGTGTAAAGCCCTAAAGCACAACACCATTCTTTCCCCCTGATGTGCCTGCTTTCTAGCTAGCTGGAAAGAACGGGATTTTTGTCCTGCACAACTGCAAGAAGCCCCTCAGAGCCCTCACTCCACCTTCCCCATGTGTAGTCAATGTACTCAAGCCTTGCAGGTCGGCTCCTGAGTTTGGCCCTTTATGAATAGATCACTATGCTGGCTGCTCCCAGACGTACACAGCCAGTTGTATGTGGTGGAGAATCGTAAGCAAGGGCAGGAATGCTTATTTGGCAGCCTTTCCCAGCCTCTGAGTGTCTACTGACTTCTTTTTTTTTCTTTCTTTTTTTTTTTTTATGTCTCTGTCACCTCATTTTTAAGCTGGGTTTTGATCTTCTCTGCCAACATAAATCAGGGAGAGAGAGTCACTCCAGACTGACATCAAGTGGGCATGTGCAAGCTTCAGAGGGCTGTGTCCAACCATCTGCACATCTTGCAGCAGATGGGAGCTGGGATAAGTGACCACACATTTCAACCTGTGGTCTCACCCCTTGGGAGCAGCTGGGGCCTGTTCCCTGTCTGTTAAGTCAGCAGCCAGGTGAGAGAAGGCAGGTCACTGGTAAAGAAAAGAAACAAACTAAGAAGCCTTGCTATTTATATACAACCTGCAAGCTCTCACCCACTCTTTCCATATATATATATATTATCTTGCTTCTGCAATTAAAACACATTACTTAGGAAGAATATAATATTTCATGCCGAAGAGTAAATTGGAAAGCTGTGGTTTTCATTTACATGAGTTAAACCCACAAGGGACAGCTGGAATGGCAGTTACAATTAGGCTGCCCATTAGGATGCATTAGATGACATTAACCCAAGACCTCTCAGGTCCACCACAAAGCCGTCAGGCTGCAAGGGAGTTTAAGAGCAACCTAGAGCTTTCTGGTGACACTCATGCTCAGTGCAAACGTTGGAAGGGAGTTATTTTCCCTCTCCGTGACATGGCACATGGTCAGTGTTGCTGCTTCCAGACTACAGGGGCTTGGCATTTCTTCTAAAGCCTTTACAAGGCTGAAATCAAATGCTGCAACAACCCTTTCACTTCAACAGAAAAGTATTCCAGAAATGCTATGCAAAATGCACCAGCAAGCATAGCCAGACAAGGGTGTAACCAATCAGACTCCATTCCCAAATACTGCTTATTCATCCTTCCCATGCGTGGTTGTTAAGATTGGAAATTATCCATCTTCCTGGTAAAGAAAGAAATAAAAATATACTGAGGCATCAATCCACTGAAGTGCTACACAAGCACTACTGCTTTTGCAGTATCTACCATGGCTGCTTATCTAGGCTGTGATTTTCTTCTGGGATCCAGCTTCATGAGTCGTCAAAGACAGACCATGAAACACCATTCAAGTATTAAAAGACTCATAGGAAGCTTGAAATGAACTTAAGCAACAGAGTGCCTGCAACTCGGAGTACCTCCTGAGATTTCACTCACATAATAACTGAATTATTAACTAAAGAAAGAGTAGTGTGTGGAAAAATGAAGCCACTTGCTTGTATGTGGCTAGAGTTCTACAGGGATTAAGAAGATATTTAAAAATACCAACATTTTCCAAATGTCTCCTTAGTTATAAAAGGAGACTTGCCAATTGGAGGTCATGAATGCTTTAAGGGAAAACAATCACTCACAACTAGATGCACTGCTGAGACATGTTTGAAGTCCCAGAGACCCGACCCAGTCTCGCTTGCATCACACTACCTGATCCTCTTGAAATCACCAGCAAGCTCCTGTTTGTAAAGCTGCAGAAAATCAGTCATAGCTTTTCACAAAAATGCTGAGTTGTCCATGTCAAGAAAATTATAGAAAGTCAGGCTATGGGCGGGAGGGGGAGAGGGTTAGAAAAAGAGAGCATTGTTTATGGAACATGAAAAGCTCCAGCGACACAATATATGGAATTTGGAGGGAAACAGGCCCTCCTTTCTTTCTGTACAATTCAAATAATTCCAATGGCAGACTGGATATTCCCCAAAACGAGTTAAAAAAGCACAGGGCTGTCAAAGCAATTTAGAAAGGGAAAGCTGAAGTAAACATGGTGACTTTTTTTAAGCCTTAATGCTTGGAAGACCTGAATGTTACCCTAGTGTATGCTTTCCATAGAATAGAAAGAAGTAATAGCTGGATACACAGCCCAGTGCAAGGAGACTGCTTGGGCATCTACAGAAAATGTGTGGAAGTACCCCTAGAAAAAACCTCAGCTCAAGATGATAACACACACATCTAACTCTAACCCTATCTAGGTGGTTCTAGGTTCTGATTAAGGAAAAAAAATCCTTATGAAGTCCTACTACTAACTTGGAGTTGTTGTCTTCAGTAATGAGACTCTCCTACTCAACCAGGATATTTTAAAAATCAGTAAAGCATACAGTTTTTATTGCTTTCATGCTTCTGCTTTCATGAAGATGGAGATTTATCATTAAAAGTCATACTTTTCATAACTGTTCTTCTTGCTACTGTTTTACCTCCTTACTCATGCCCCAAGTAGGAACTAACCCCTGAATCTGAGGGACTCTTTGGACCTTCTAATTTCAGCCAAAGTCTTGTGCAAAGCATATGTAGGATGCTATTCTCCTTTGCTATGGAATGATGGTTTCCATCATTTTGCATGATTCAATTTTCACCGAGAAGAGGAGAGGTAACACTATTTCCACCTACCTGTCATTTTTATTTATATGTATATACATGAAATTGTGATCAGATTATGGTAAGTATAATCTTGAATAATTGGATCTAAACACGTAAGATTAGGCTAATCACAAGACTTCTATTCAGCTGGGTCTAGAGTAATTACACCCAGTAAAACTGCTTAGTTTATATATAAACTTTATTCCTCTAAAGGCTTCTGTTCTTTAAAATATCATTTTCACAGAGTCTGTATCAAACAAAAGAAAGGCTACACACTTTGTTAATTCTGAGAGATAGTGAATTCTAGGTCTTGCTCATTTACCACTAGAAAGACTTACTGCCTGGTGAGCAAGCTCACCAGGATTCAACTTGTTTAAATTTCTACATTAATAGATGACCTGAAACCTAAAAAGTCAATCTGTCTTCCTCCTGCACAAAGCTTATCATCTAACTCTTTCTGGACTGGTGTGTTTGAAGGAATGGGGTTTGCTTTGTTACTTTTCTGAACTGCCTAGTGTGTTTTGACTGAGAAGCTAAGAATCCCAGCAACAAACTGCATCCATGTAGTCTGAGCTGCCTGCTGTAGTTCTTACAGAATGGGAGTATAAACTGGAGTATGGGAATCCAGGAACTAACCAACAGTTCCTTTCATCTTGGAATAGAAAATTTCCTTCGATAGTTTTAATTATACTCAGGCAGACAACATGTTGCTGTTGGGTTTGGAGGGTAATCCCACTTTAGAACAGATTTGCTTAATTGTTTCCATCAGAGGAGAACTTGAAAATATTTCTAGCTTTTAATTAGAAGGTTGGCAGCCTCACTCTTAACTCCTTCTCAAATAATTCTGGATGTTGAGGCTTAGAATAAATTAATTTGACACGAGCGCGATGCGCTCTGTAGAGTTCCTGACAGCCACGAGGTGTCTCTAGGAACTGTCCCAGAAGGGGTGTGAATCCTGGTTAACCAACAAGACAAAACCTGAAATTCATTCTCTGCAGAAGCCTGTTTTTTGTCTGCAGTTGTAAAAACTTTCTTTAATAAATGACTCCTAAAAGAGAGAGCATGATCTTGTCTATCAAAGAACTGCGCAGTACTAGAACCAGAGAAAATATATTTACAGAGTTGAAGAATGGTAAAACAAGGGTCTACATCTGGAAGCAGTAAAGGAAAACCTTAAATATGTTAGGAAAAAGTTCCAACAGTGGAAGTCACTTAGACAAAGGAATACGTTGCTAGTTGAGAATGCATGAGGCAACGCTAGAAAGAGGTGCTTCAGAGATGAATTTTGAATTTTATCATAACAACACTATTTGGCTGTGTCATCAAGAGCATTAAAACCCATGCTGATCCTCAGAACTTGAAATCTCATAATCCAAAACCTACATCTGCATTTGGGCAGCAGCAAAGCACACAGCAAATTCTCTCTGCACAGAGCAAGTGGTCAGGACATAGAATACTGCTGAAATAGAGGAAACAGTGCCTTTGTCAGGGAGAGGTCATTGTCCTGATAGTCACTGTGTCCAAGGAATTAGCCAACATGGACTTTACTGACTGAATCTCTTAAACATTACTCTGCACTGGCCAGTCAAACAGGCATAACAGAATGGGAACGGATACAGAAATTGTTTAGAACCAAACAGCAAAGCCAAACAAGAATTGCAAGCAGGACCTTAAACTTTTGACTCAAAAGCTGAACTAGGTAACTCATCTCCTTAGTGATAGAAAGAGGACATTTCTTAGGATAAAAGAAAAAGATGAAGCCTCAAAGTCCAACCCATGATCACCTCTTCTGACTTTCTCCTCAAGTGAAAGGGTAAGCTGGTTGTCTGGTGAGATCTGAGCTACAAAGAATGAAGTCCTGGAGCTGCAGAGATGCAAACCCAATATTTATACAACAGCTTACCTTGGCCTTTCATGTATGTGATTTTTATTTCTGAAATGAACTTCAAGCTAGGACAATCCAAGAGAGATCTCCTTGATGAAACGTTGAGGTGAAACTGCCATGTCCTGCCTCCCATGTCATTGAACTGTACTTCAAGAACTTCAATGACCATGCACAGCATGAACTACTGATGTGAGCAGAGACTGCTGCAAATCAGGTGTAATTACACATTAAGTAAGCTGAAAATGCTATTACTCTCCTGACATCTCAAATGAATTTTCTATATTCAACAGAGGTAAAGTCTCTCTATTTCAAACAACCTTCCAGTCAGGCATCCTGGAGATGTGTTAGAGCTCCCACCCAGGAGGCACAGGAGGACTTTCTTCTCCCTTGGCAATTTATCCAAAGCTGCTACAAGATTTACTTCTGTTGCTATCTACAGTTTAGTGGGGAAAAACAATATCTCAATAAAAAGTTAAAAATTAATCCTTTTCTATCTTTAATGTGTTGTTACGCACTAATAGCACAAAAATTTCCAATTGGGTCACTCACCAGATTGTTCTTTTACTGATGAGACTCATGGTTTTTCTAACTTCTCTTTAAATTTCAAATTGAGACATTTCAAGGAATGTTTCTTTCCTCAAATACAAAAAATACATGAGCACTGTTTCTGTTTAAAAAAAAAAAAGGCATTTTCCAAAAATAAATAGCTCTAATATCTTGCCCATCTTGCACACAGAGAACTGAACACAAAAGGCCACGTCAGGACTGTCTCTTGAGAGCCCAGAAAACTCCTGCATCCTCCTAACAGAGCTCTCCTGATAAGCTTGGAATAGTGCATGTAGAGCTCATGGAGTCCAGCTGGCCTAGGATGCTTCATGGATCATGGACAGGTATATCCCACATACGGAGAATGAGCAGAAGAAATAGTGAAGGGTGCTGCTATTTCAGAGCCTCATATACCCACCAAGGCTTTGTCTCATCCCACAAAATTTTCAGACACTTAAAGTTTATTCTCCTTGGACCCTGCATACTCCAGGCTGCATCCAGCTGCTGCTGAAGGAGCTGTACAGTGTGTACTGCACACCGGGCAGAGCAGCCACAGGAGGTGACAGGAGTCTGGCACAACTGTCCCTGTTTTCCATTCCCTCTGCCCTGCAGTGCTGTCCCTTGCACCCCACCCCTACATGTTGAACTGCCACTGGAGCCCTTGCCTTAGCTGGCTGCTCTCCACTGCAGCAGATTCCAGTGGCAATGGTCCCGTTGTGCTGTGGATGGTTAGAGGCACCATGGGATGAGAGACACCAGCAGTGTGTAAGGCACAGCCCAGAAGGAACCACAGGGCCTCAGTGGGGCTCACTGGCCACACCAAATGCCAGCCTCTGCTGAGTGCAGAAGGCTCCCAAGAAAGGACTAAAGTTTGAGCAAACACAATGGCACCTCTTACATTTGGACAAGCTGAGGTAGACCAAGTCAGCTTAAAGCACCTCGTTCACTTCAATCCTCTGTTTTAGACTTGGACAACCCTTTGCTCTTGACAGACTCCTCAGAAAGTGCCATGAGTTACACATCAAATGCACAAGGCACATGGGGGTCAACATTACTGTCTTCTCTCAAACCAGGGGTCCTATTCAGGGCTGCCTGCCAGACCGCTGGATGAACCTGGTCACCCCTCAGGAATATAAACTCTTGGGAAGAGGAGGAGAACTGGACAAAGACGACCAAGGACATACTCTTCCATTGATCCCAAATTTGGTGAGGAATTCAAAGGGCTTCAGACAAGAGGAAAGGTGCATTTGATGAAATAAAACCAGTATTTTTACTGTTTTGATAAGAATGATGGATGTTAAAAGATCTTGGAAGGCATTAACTCTACTTCACACTGGAGTGCTGTTAAAGCCAGCATGGCAAGAGACTATAACCCTGTAAACATATGTTGTGTATTAGATTTTGATCTGGCAGCTTGCCTTAATTTTGTTTTTTTAGGACTCCAGCTAGTTCCAAATACACTTCCATGTTTGTGTTTCAGCAAATGAGCAAAAGGCAGAATGCTTGAGAGATGGGGACAAAAGAATACACTGGACTACAAGTTCATTTAAAAAAAAAGCCTCCATTAGTATGGGCACATTAGAAAGAGGATGACAAAAATATCAGCAAATTCTTTTTTCCATCCCTTTCTCCAAGCTTTTTGTTTTTTTCTGGTGTACACTTCGCAGCTGTTGAGAACTGTAATGATTTTCGTCTCTTCTCTCTGAATTATCAATACAGACAGAAGTGACAAAAGGACACCTTTCCAGCCAATTTTGTGACTCCCAACTCCTCACCAAAAAAGCATCTTCTGAATAGGAATTAGCCTGGGTCCCTGTAGGTGCACACGAAGAAATTCTTTCAAGAGGCGTTTCAGTCTGCTCAGGATTGAGAGTTCCAGCTCATATAAACAAACACTGTGACAAGAGGCAAAGTTGATATGGATTTATGCAAGGAATGCATAGACTGAATAAGCAATTTGATAATTAATGGGGTTGACAGGCACTTTCGAATAGTACTCAAGTATGTGCAGACTGAATGTTTTCATATACAAGCTGAACCAAAGACAGTATTAATTTTTAACCCATTTTATACCTAATCACTCAGATGAAGGAAACACATGCATTTTTTTTCCTCTTGGGTATTAGTTTTGACCTCCCAAAACCTGACTATTGGGACATAAATCCTTCGCACTTAGTAGTATTGCACACAACAGACCTGTAGATGTCATATACAGGATGATTTTTTTCTTAAAGACTGTTTGAAGAATGAACTTTCCGAGTATTGATTACTTCTTTTATGTCCCACAGCTTAAATGCAGCAGTTTTGCTCTTAACAAAGAGTTGAGAGCTTAGTTGCATGCGTTCAGGGAATTTCTGAAGAGCCCCTCATGACTAAAAGAAAATTTCTTTTATTACTGGCTTCCAAGCAAGCCAAACCACCGCTCCTACAAGCCCAGCTGCAGAAACTAAAGATGCTTAGTAAAGTCTTGAACAAAGCACTGTCCCACCTGGCAGGAGATGATGGTAATTTATTGTGCATGGAAGACATTGTGACATTTTGAACTGCACAGGGAGAATGGAGCAGTAATATAACTGCTCCCACACAGGAATGAGATACTCAATGTTTTCTCAGTCTGGAACAGGTTCAGGGATGATGCCTTGATCTGTTTCACAATTTCACCCCTCTCAGGATCAGGAAACAGTCTTCTAATCATTTGGTTTATGTTCTCATACCCTAGACAACAGAATTATCTTCTAAAGGTTGTGTCCACGGAAACCACCTATGGAAACAAGATTTGGTCAGTCTTTCCTTACCCCACACTCTCCTTCTCCTTTAGTGATAAAATCAGAAGGAGGATGTGGAGGTTTCAGTTCAAAATTGGGCACAAAGACAACCAAGACAACCACTTTCTACGGCCTCCATAAAGGCATTGAAAGATCAGAAGGGACCACTTGGAAACACACTGTCTCCAGTCAGTAAAGCTGTAGGTAATTGGAAAATACCTATTGAATGACCCCAAAAGGTCTCCAGCAAAAGGTAGGTGAACTGTCAAATGGAGTTAGATTTGAGGTGCTTCAGGCCCATTATTCTGTCCAGCTCAACAGCAGACGCCTAGGAAACCATATATTAAATATATCCTCTGTTAAAAGCTTTGTAGATGGGGCAGAATTCTGGCAGCCTGCTGGGAACCCAGCAGCAAGTCAACTTGCTATGTCTGCTCAAACATCAAATGACACAGTGCTGGCTGCTAAGTGCCCCCCACTCCAACTCTGGCTGCAGCTGCCTTTGAAGAAAGGTGCAATGCCTTCTGCATAGATGTACATGCCGAATAAAGTCTTTTAAAGCACGTGAGAGAGAAAACTGTCATCAAAATGTACCGAGCAATTACGGGTTGAAGGTTGAACTATTATTGCTTCATGCCCTCCCATTCCCCTCCCCTCCAGGGCGGGAAGAAAGGGGGAGGATTATTCATTTGTATTCAGGCACTTCATTAATGTTTATAAGAGAATCCAAACATGCAAGCAAAACAAGGACGAAACACTCGCGCCAGACGTGTGATGCGATAAATGTCACTGGAGCAAATATTTAGATCTGTTTACAGAGAGGCCTATTAAGTCCTTTTTGAAAAGCTGCACAGTGTTGTGGCTTGGTTTCTGCCTAGCAGCTCCAGCATAAACACATGGAAGATGGCTAAGTCTCTCTCTCTCATTTTGTTATGACATCTGGAAACCTAAGGAGGTTGGGAGAAGCCAACTGGCTGCCCTACTGTGATGTCTAGCTAGAGGGTCTGCCTGTGGAATGATGGCAGGACATGCAAAGTGGAACTGCTGAGCTCTCCAGCTTGTGCCAAAATCAGGGGATTTTCAACACAACAATCCCTCAACAAAGGTTGTTGCAACACACAGGACCTTGGTTCATTGCTAATGATGCAAGTCTATGCTCTCAGCCATTTTTCAAGACCATTTGCATTTGAGAAAAACAATTCCTTTAGTGGCTAAAATAGCAAAGAGGGGTGGAGCCACTCTATTCACCAGGGATGAAGATGTGTCTCATAATCCCTTGCCCAAAAAGCTGTAGGTTGTGGAGTTCACAATCAGCCTGGACTTCTCCAGATGTCCCCTTCACATCACCATCTCATCAACTCCAGCCACTCCACATACAGATATTGCTTTTTCTAAAGTACTAAATAAGTTGAAAAGTGTAAGAGAAATTTATAGATGGAAAAATCATTGTCTTAGCCCCAGATGCAGTAACATAATTGGGGTAATTCAACCTCTGAAGTGATGCCTCAGTTTCCAACACATTATGTAAGGCCTACAGGTATAATATCATGTTGTATATACAAAGATTCAGGGTTCTTTATCCACATGCCCAGCCTGCTTCCCTTCATTTTGGAAGGAATGGTGCTCAGGCCACACAGATGTACAGGACTCCACAGAGTGACCTCATGTGGTGCTGACTGAATTGAAACACTTTTATTTTTCCTTCTGACTTAGTGAGTTAAGTTCACTTTTTTTCATGGCATCAAAAATTCAACATGAAATCACAAGTAACTCTACTTAGTCTGGTTTTTAAGCCTATCAAAATCACAAATAAATCAGAAGAATATTGACTAACATTTCTTTTCTCCCTCATTCTCTTAATAAATTATTTATCTACCTGAAACTCCTTTCTGCATAAACCAGCAGGAAAGACACCTTGCCTGGTTTCAAGAGATACAGTTTTGGGTTCCCAGTACAAGGATTGCCAACTTGTTTGATTTGTTTTAGTGGGAACTACACTGAGCTTTGCCTCAGAGAACAGGGGAACAGGTGCCAAGTCTTTTGGGATTCTCCCATAGTTATATTCCAAGCTATACCCTCAGGTCTGAGCACTCTTGGGAAAACACACCTCTTCCTTCCCTAACTGATAATGATGGATTATTGATGTTACAGTTAAACTTGTTGTTCTCTTAAAAAGTATAAAAAGGTTGTGATAGTTCATGTTTTAGAAGAACAGAAAAATTCATGCAACCACTCAGCTGAACAGTAAATAAATATTGGTTGTCCCTACTGTGTAACAGGGATTAATCTTTTCAGACTTAAGCATCCAAAAGATTTTTTTTTTACTGCTGAAGTTTTCCTTTCTAATTAGTGTCCCTGATTAATTCTTGCAGAAAATGTGCGACAGCTTAGTGACTTGGTCTCAAACCATGGTCCCTTCCATAATGCTACATTCAGCTATTATTCTCTGCTTTTGCTGTTACACTGCTCTTAATATACCAGACTCATCAGGAGTGCCAGGCCTCAAAACATTGTCAGTAGCATGCCAAACATCCACAGGGAAGAGAGAGGAATCCCTTCCCCTACTCTTGTTCAGCTACCTCCTGCTTTGGAGGTAACCCTTGGGTTATTTACGTTGTGTGACCTTGAGATGAATGGCATTTGGCAGGCCGCCGGATGACTTTGTGTTTCAAATCAAACATTCTCAGTTTCTCCCACACTGACAATGGGAATAATTCCTGAATGCATTTTTGGGGGTGGTTCTTCCCATCTCATTGCCTGCCATGGAGCTCTTTGGTAGCTACGTCAGGGTTGGTGAACTTTAGCTTGACTTTCTTGCTAGACTCAAGTACCAAGTGGTGTGTGTGGTTTTCTTCTGTGGTTTGGTGTGTGTGTGTGTATTTTCTCTTTGTCCCAGAGTGTCTGCACTGCTGGTATTAAAGCTACAATTGTTCTATATATAAAGCAAAGATCCCTTGAATGATCTGCCAAAGGCTTTATCTGTGAACAATCTTTGTCTGTACTTGCTTTGCCGTTAACCAGTTTTGACTGTACTCCATAATGGCTGGAGTTGCTTTGCCTTAACTGATATGTATCAAAGAGAACTTCTAAAATTAACTGCTCATGAACTGTGTCCAGGATGTTAGATTAACTCATGTGGAATCCTTCACTGAACAAACTGATTTATGATGTGTTATGACATTGTTATTTGATGTGTTGCACAACAACTCAATTTTAAAAAATGAAGAGTGCTCCATTAACAAGAGATAAATCTTTCCAGTGTAATTCAAATGAATCTGCAGCAACTTTAGAGAGAGTGTGATAAGGGATCTTGTGTGGGTTTAGTGATTGTGTTTTGCATTCCTAGGAATATCTTCCACTGGGATCTCTTTGTCAGTAATCACAAAACCCATCCAAAATGTGACAAAATACATCACCTTTTGGGAGACTTTAGCTCTTTGTACTTCCTAAAATACAAAGGGGTACTACTACAAGTGATTCCCAACAACTAATACTTCAAGCTTTGAGAATGTACGAGTTCATCGATGATGCTTGCTTTCCACTTCAGAGCCACAATATGCTGTAGTCTCTACAGGGTACATCCATTCCAAGCTTATCCAGCCACACTTAACACACAGCAAGTGCTCAGATCAGTCAGTTTAATTTTCAAGAAAAAGTCCCATCTTTGTACATTCAGATATAAATTTAGTATGTTTTTAAAGCAAGCACTATTCCATTACTAGAACATGAACCAGTGCAAATGCTGACCTTAAATTATGAAGTTCCTAGAGTGTGTTTCAGATGACTCCATGTTAAAGGCTCAGATGTCTCTGGATACCCAGCTTCAATAAAAATTCCTTTGAAAGCGAGCTTGAGTTATACACTGTACAGCATGTCTCATTTCACAGCCAAGCCACTCAAGTTAATAAAGAAAATCCTCTCTGGCCTCACACAATTAGCTGGGTAAAAAGCTGGCCAATGCCAGTCTGCAGACAGGCAAATCCATAAAGTTGGACAGTGTTTCATGCCTGCAAAGGCCTGTTGTCTTGAGCCTCTCAACTTCATCTTGCCACCAAACACCTGGATTATTTCAGGATGGTATAACCTGGTCTCATGGACTGTGGAGGTATTTTCTCGTTGGTATTCTGGTACTGGAAAGGAGAAATGCTGAAAGAGCTGAACTGCACCCCAGTTGTTTGAAGGCTAAGCCATATATTGGCCATAACTTTGTATTAGAAAACTTGACTTTGCTCACTTCTGGGTGTTAGCGAGTTATCTGCTCCAATAGGCAGACAATGAGCTTTTTTGAGAATGTTCTTTCTAGCTTTTTCCTGTCTTAATCAAGAAATTTATTATTAAAAAGAAGGGCTTTTTGTATCATTAACTCTTATGAAAACAACACTTTTAGGCATTTTTTGCACACTTGTACCTCCCCTGCCCCTGTGATATCCCAAAAATAAAGAATTACTTCAGCTTGAAAGCAAACTACAAGTTAGCATCCCACCTGACTCCCAGTATGTCAGGACCAGTTCCTCTCATGGTGTAGGGCTTAGCATTTTCACCATTAATAGTGCTGTGATCATTTTACCAGTGTTTTAGAATCAACAAGACACATTGGGACGTCCCATCACACTTCCTTCTGGCATAACATTTATCTCAATAATCATTTCTAAAACTGTAAATAATCACATGCCAGGAATACAAAGACCTTCAAAAACTTGGGCTTGTTTCTCAAATCACCCTTTTGCCCTCTCCCTCTCTGCTGACTCTGCAAACTCCTGCACTGTGAGCATTTGGTCTCACATTTAAATAAATATTCCCCATCACTATTATGCTGTCACCTGTAATAGGAAAAGGCTGCAAGAAATCAAAGGAGAGCTAAATTTGTGCAGTGGCAGAAAGCGTACAGAGAATAATCAGTCTTCATTGTGATTGCTAACAAAAGTGAGGGAGCCTAATGGAGACCTTGGATTTAGTACAGTCTCTAAAATATTGAGGGGATACTTTCAAGACACAGAACTGCCTACTTGAAAGCAATACTTTTCCTGTGTTCCTCATAACTTGACTTTTATTAAAATGGAAAGAGGTTAGAAAATAAATGTAAGATTTGTTTCCTTTTTCTCATTCCTTGGCTCACTAAGTCTGATGAATATTGCTTTGCTCTATAAAGGCAGATTCTTCTCTGTTTTATATATTGGAGATACCTGTGTCTCCCAACAAGTGCCCCAATGGAAGAGTTTGGGTAGCAGCAGCAAGTAAGTTTAATTAAATCTGGTGGAAACATAAAGCATTTGTTGCTATTATGCTTAATTATGTTGATACAGCTAAGTAAACTGCCAATGACTGAATTCCTAGCTTTTTGCCCCATCTTAGCTAACTCCCATTTTGCAGGCATACCCAAGCATGAAGAACCTCTGGACTGGAATGTGGAAGGCTTCATAACTTCCACACTAACTGAGCCTAGGAAAAGAAGATATCAGATTCCTTTCTTTTTCTTTTTTTACAATCTTTTCTCTGTGTGCTACTAGGAGTTTCTGGGGATGGTTCAGTGTTTTCCCTGGCATCAAAGGACTCTGGAATGGACACAACACACAGGATTCAGCCTGTCACTTCTAACACTGCTACCCACTGGTATGGGCTGAAATCCTGATTTTGAGGAAGTCAAGAATAAAACTCACTTTTGACATCTCCAAGACTCTTCAACCCTTCAGCATTGTTATAGTGCCTGGATGGAGGTGATCAGCAGTGGTCCACTGATAATAAATCTAATTTTTACAATATTTCAGGGATGATGATTTCTTCAGGCATAACTGGCCTATGGGAGTCTATGTATGATGAGAAATGGGGTGTCCAGTACTATGCTAAACAACTCTCAGAGTGGAAAATCTTGGGTCTTTGATCTCATTCAAACTAAAAATACTTTTTCTAATGAGCCTCCTCAAGCCATACAACATCCACTTCAAAATGCTGAGCACATGGTTTTAATTTAAAGTTTTTACCAACTTTCATTTATATTGTGCTAGAAGTCCTGAAATTACTTGCACCAGAAGCTCTAAAATATTGGAAATTGAAATGTGAATGACTGGTGTTGGAATAACTAGTGATAAAAGCAGCAGACATGAGTGTGAATTCCTGCGTGAGCTTCTGACAGATATTAACCAGGTCACTTGTCATTCTCCATGCCTTTAAATGATAATTAGATCAAATAAACAGTAACAATTATACAAAATAACTGTATTGTTCCATTAAGCACCAGAAAAAGCAAATTCATGGAGGTGTTGAGACACCACAACTACTAGCTGTTGTGATGGATACAACCAGTCTTACAGTTTAGTTGCATGTCTGTTCCCACTCTGCACAGAGCATAGTCTTGCTCCAATTCCAGCCCAAGAACTGAGGTATTAAGTTCAAACACTGATATGTGCAGTTTTAAGCTCTGCAGGCACCAGTTTAATTTCTGGTGTCTCAAGCGGGATGGAAACTATAATGCTTTTGGGGTTACAGAAGGAGTATTAAGTTCAACAATTGTTGCAATGCTCAGAAAAAAATGTCTTAGTAATTGCAACCTAGATATAATTTGAGATATTCAGAAAGATACTGAAATTGTGTCATCAGCCTACAGTGCTTTCTGCAGATTTTAAGTATAGTGGCATTGAGCATCTGTACTGGTTGTCTACCTGGAAGAGGGATTTGGGAAAGTTGAGAACACAAGGCAGATATGTTTCCTTGCAAAATGGGGCTCTTCTAACACTGACCCTTGAAAGTTAAAACCAATGAAGTTTCTAAAATACCAATCATTGCTGAAAATGTCCATTTTTTGCTATAACTTAAACACTGTCCTCTGAGGATGCCAGCTTACAGTCATTCATCCAAGCAGGCAGGGAACCTCACTAATAAGACCAAAAGATGAAAGAAATTACACAAAGTTCCCATGGTTTAAGCAGTAACACTGTGATTTCTTCTGCCTTTTACTTGTCTCATCAACTCCTAACAACAGTGAAAACATTAATAAGGGTTTGCAGTGTAAAGCATAGCACAGGGGAAACCTGTTATTTTACAGTATGTCCCTCTGAAGTCCCTAAATATGCTTTGCCAGGAGCCCTGCCACTGATCTGCTCTCTGCAGGAGTGCAAAGTGAGTGAGTGCCCTTGTGTAAGATCATTTCTGGCCTTTGCAATCCAGGAACCTCTGACTTGCCCAAATTATGTGGGCTGCCTTTATAATGTGGATTGCTACTCACTAGGGAGCTGAGGGGAGCTGTTAAAGACTTTCTGAGAACTGTAGGTTGCACTATACTTCAAGTGGAGGATTTTAGGGTCAATGGTTTATTCTGTTTATAAGCAAAGCACTCTAGGCCTGAAGGCGGATCCTGACTGCTGCTGCAACAGCGTCAGAAAGTGACAGCAAGTAACAAACAGATTGAAAATCATCACTGTGAAAACACCATTTACTAAACAGGGGCTAACCCAGTACTGGGTTAGCAGCTCTGAGGTGGCAAACACACACAGGAAAAAATGGCACGATTCTGTACAATTTGACTTCTATACACTAATAAAGTTAAGCTGCCCCAGGTACAGTAGGGACTCCCTTGAGTGTCTGTCACACTGTTTTCTGGGGATTTTGCCCTTTTAAGAACGATCTTACAAAGATATAATTTCTACCTAATACCAATTACAGGCAGCACCCATAATTTTGCAAACAAATCAACCAGCAGAGTCCTCCAGACCTGCTCATGGGAGGCAGGTACACCTGCCTTGGGCTTGGATGTTACCAAGGAGGGTGTGAAGGATCAGAGGGAAAAGGAGGGCTCATACCTGACCAGTAGCACAAACACTACTGGCAGTTCTATACACAATAAATAAAACAGATTAACTGCCAGCTGCCCCTCGAGCCATCCTTAGTGACTGGCTGCTTTCTTAAAGGCCATCAAATGCCTGGGTGAACCTTCCAAGGGGCTGTAGGGCAGAAACACACATTCACTGGCTGTACAGATCAACACCTACATGTGGGTATGGCTATAAACATCAGCTGCTGATCCTTTCAGGTGTTACTGCCACTACTGTCATTTTAATACTTGCATAGTTTCATCTTCAACAGCTCCCCGGTGAAGACATAAAGCAGCTCCCACTAGTTATATGGAAGAATTTCTGTTTTTGCTATATGAATTTCTACCCTGAGGTTAATTTTTCTGGGGGAATTTTTTTACCCTGGGGCATAAGGGGGTGAAGGGAATGATAGTTTAACAAAAGCCAGCAAGCTGAAAACTATGTGCACTATGTATAGCTGTCTGAAATCAAACTCTTTAACAACATTTCTTTCAAAACATTCAGCAATCAAAACAGGTAATGCTGTTTTTGATGACTCCTGATCTCTTCACAAAGCCTGAAATTCTATAAAAAGCAAGAAGATGCCATTTCTACTAGGCAAAAACCACTTTTATTTCAAAAATTTTTTAAAAATCAGTAATATTCCCTCATATAACCTATGCAGACTATCAAAAGTCAGCTAGCTCTGAAACTGAGCCCTTTAATGCAGTTCAGAAAACTTTGAGCCCGGATCTTTCATTAGGACAAATAAGTACACTTCTCTTGAAGTCAGTTACACTGGTCCTGTCAGCTTGGAGAATCCCAGCTTTGTGATCACAGAAATGTTTAGTTTTTCAAGAGGACAGGGCAGATTGCATAGAGTCCAGGATGTGGCCCTGGCTGTATATTACTCTGTATATTACTGTTTTGCCACTGAAGGTCCAGCTTCGAGGCTGCAGAGCTGTCAGTGACCAAACATGATGGACCACCCATCGGCCTTTTATTAACCAGCACTTGTTCCCCCCTCTAATCCTATCACCAGAGTAATCAAAGCTGCCATGTCCCAGGGTTTGATGGAACAGCAGGACCTGGGAAATGAAGACTGATTTTGTTAACAAAGTCATTCCTGCCCCATGAATGCTGTCTCATTGGTAGAAAGCGGGGAGATGAGGTTTATTTGTGCAGAGAATGAGGCGGCAAAGAAATGAAAGGGGGAGAATGCTGAAGTGTGAAGTTTAATCTGGCGCAGTCTGAGGTTTCTTTCTTTGAGGCCGTCTCTGATCCAATCAACACTGGTTTGATATTTAACATCTCCCCCTGCAGTTGGAAATGATACCAGCCAGAGGAGACCGGAGTCAGAGCTTCCCAAACAGCCAAAGGGGAGAGAAGGGGGTGCTGGCAGCTCCTCACCAGCCTGACAGCTTCCCCACCAACAGGCTGGCAGGAAGCTGGACCCTGACACAAAATTTCCCCTACAAACAATGGGATTCAGGGAATCTGCTATGAGCTGAAGGCAGACTGTCCCTGAGGAGAGCAAGCTCAGGATGGGATGGGGAAGGGATTTTAGTTCTAATGTGAAGGAAGGGCTATGAACACTGTCTGGGACTGTGGAGCCTGCTGAGAAACAGGATCAAATACAAGCAAGACATGTCACCCACCTCCCCAGGGAACAGCAGTTTGGGTAGGGCAGTAAGACCTCCCCCTTGCTGACTGTACAGACCTTCAGTGGGGACACACTGCAATCACTCCAGGGTGATGAGGGTCCCAAGACAGCCCTGGGCCATCAGGGAGGATGCACCAGACCTGAGCAGCTGCAGGAGCCACCCTCACAATTCTCCTTGCTCCAACAATAACCTGGGGAAAGCTTCCCATCATAGACCCACATGAGGGTCCCAAAGAGGAGAGAGAGTTTAGCCCTAATCCCAGCTGGCTCAGAGAACACAGGGATGAGCCCTCACAGCCAGTAGTGGCTGCAGTGCCTCTGCCAGGATTCCACAAGAAGGCCTGGAATGTCATCTACCCCTCACCAATTCTCAGCCATGGCCAACTTGATTTTGCCCTTTTCTGGCCACTTTCTACATAAACATCAGCGCTGTCAGACAGACTTGTCTGCTTCCTCTTCTTCACTTGCCTCAGCTCTTTCTGTCCCACCTCCCATGAAAACCTTGAAATTTCAAACACCAAAGAGCAGTAAAATTTCAACCTGACCCAAGCCTGCTATCAATTCCCCTGCATCCAGGCTCCCAACACTGCCTTCTGCTGGGATTCAGACACCTTGACACCAGCTCAACCATACCCAGGGCCCGGACTTTGAGTGACCAGCAGCTGCCAGAGTCCCAGGAGGTGGGATAACACTTCCCCCCAGGATCCAAGCAGGAGGCAGGAGGATGGGAGTGATGTGGAAAAGCAGCAGGAAACACTGTGCAAGGGTTTCAGGGGGAGCAGAGCATCAAACTACAAAGTTTCGGGGTTTACAATAGAAAACAATGCTCCCTGCCCTACCTGCAGGAGCTGGCTCTCCAGGAAGCAGCTAATTATATGAGCCACCTTAATCTTTTTATCCAGCTAAGACAATCAACATTTCAAAGCCACGCACAGAACGTTTCAAAGATCATTCCTGGTCAAAAATGCAAGTGTATCCACTTTCTTTCAGAGCAGATCAAAACCAAGTACCACACCGGGACCACTCCTAGATTTCCTCCTCCTCACGGTATCAGATTAACAGATTTGGTGCATGTAGTCAGATTAAATATTTGCAGTAGCACAAAGCCGCCTTTGAGGAGAAGAAGTAGGGAAAAAAAAGCTTTTTTTGTCTTTTTTTTAAATTTGCTTAGGGCAAAAATACTGGACTTCGGGGATGTGGGAAACAAAAGCACTGACATGATTCAGCAAGGCTCAGTCCTAAAACCTGAGTTCTGAATGCAGAAATAATGTGCAGAGTTCCTGTAATAGTAATGCTGAAAACAGGTAAAAAACCGCTGATGCCCTTAGCAGATTTGGGACTATAATTTATCACAGATGTTCTCATCAAACTGTGCTAACACCCTGCGAGACAAAAGCTGCTCAATTTCTGATTTCCATTTTAGTGGCTTTTAATTACGTGTTGCTTAAGGAAGGCTCCAAGACCTGGAATTGGGAGGTGAAACCTTGCAATACTAATCCACTCCACTAAATTAGCACAGTAATACACCAAGCAGTAGGACTGCTAGACGGTGTGATAACATTACAAATTACTATTGTTAAACAACTAGCCAGGTGTCAGGATGCATGGAAATCTAGAGGAAGCAAGAAAATAAATATCTGGTTTGTTTTGTTTAATTTTGTCTCCTGTTGTTCTGGTGGCCTTGTTCCCAGAAAAAGCTTCAATCTAGGAAAATTCCTCCTGAACACTGATCTATTTCAGCAACTTTGTCAATTCTCTCTAACAATTAAAATGGAATGTATTCTTTTAATCAGCACAAATGTTTTGCATAAATGACTGTCCTTTGCTTGCCAATAGCAGTAATACCTTTACTGTTCTTTTTTAGATTATTTTTGGAGCAAAATGAATGGGAAATTTTTGTTTCTATTTAAAAGTTGGACAGAGAAACAATTATGATTAAGGGCAGCAGTGAGTTTTGCACTCTGTCCCTTTTCCTTTCTCTTTGCTCACTCTCTCTGGAAAGAAAAAAACGTAGCATGATTCACATTTAAAAAGCTTCCAAGTGGTACATTTTTAACCAGGTGCTTTCATGTGCTTGACTCTAATGCCATTTTTGACCTAATACAACCAAACACTATAGGATGACTGGAATGGTTAATTATTTTTACCTCACCTTAAAGAAAGGGCTCAACAGAGAGGACAGGCACTTAAACCTTTCAGACAGAATAGTGTAAAACGAATTCCTTGATTTGGATGTGTGCTAAATAATGCAAAGGTCCTGAGGGGCTTTCTTCTAATTATTTTTGTTGATAAACAAGAAAATACATTCCAAAGTGTATGGAAAAATCTGCTCTGAAGGCTGTATGCAGAGTTAAGACTCCTAGTTGAAATATGGATGAACCAAATGTTAGTGAAAGCCAGACTTTTTCCCCTTCAAATAGCTCCTACTGGACTTCAGGGGAGCAGGGGGTGAAGGCACTCTAAGGACATTTTAATCACAGCAAAGATTAGTCCTTTAATCCTTATTCCCCCACATCACCAAGAATTTTTTTGGTCAAAGTAGGACAGTAAGATAAGGCTGGAAATAGACCGATCCAAAACTAATGACAAAAAGCAGGTTAAGAATGAAATATCATAGCAGTAACTGACACCATCTTAAATCTCCCCCAGATTATTTGTTTTCTTCCACACACGTTCATTTCCTCAATTTCTAGTAAATCTCATTTCACATAAACAGTTCCACAAAGCAAAGTCAATAGCTGTTACTGTGTTCTTCATTAATCCACTGAAATGAAATAGATCTCATGGCTTAGTATTTGGCTGTTTAAAGCTAAATCCATTGAAAGAATTCCGGAGTCCAGTTACACCAATAACTTTTGTTTCTTAACCTACATCCTTTTCTGTTTGGTGAAATTTACCTGCTCTAAAATGAAATAAACCCATGCATATTGCACACTCAATTTCCCCCAGTACAAAGGCAACATGAGCCACTTTGTTTTGACCCGGAATGACCACTAAAAAGACGACTGACAGTTTGCATGCACTTAAATCAATCTGAACAATGTGGAAATTTCTATTTTCATTGTTCATGCTTCATCCTCTTCCTGACAAGTACCACAGAGCTGCTTTACTTCAAAACAAACAAACAAACAAAAAAATCACTTTTTGCCCAGCTCCGGGACAGGATGGGAAGCATGTAAGTTTCCCTCACGAGTGGCAGGCAAGCAGACACATACATTCACACCCCGGACATTTGCCTCTCAAATAAACTACACACGTGATAGACACGCAGCACTCCCCACGCACATCACGGGGGTTCTGCAGGCAGAACGGATCAGCATGAGGGAGAACAGGCAGCCCAGCACAAAAGCTGCTGAGGCCCACGAGTGACCACTCCGCTGCAGCAAGGCTTGGGGTTCACCCCCATCAGCTGATGGAAGTGCAAGAATACCCCCCATATCCTGGGATAAGACACGAGGCCCAGAAGCCACCTTACCTGGGAGAAGTTGAGCCCATTCAGCGGGTGACACTGCTCCTCCACCCGCTCCACCGCACCCGTCTTCTTCTTCATCCTCTCGGCCTCCTGGGCGAGGTAGAGATCGAGCACCGGCACCCCTCTGGAGCGGATGTCCGTCTCCGTCAAGGAGTTCACCATGAGCATCACCCAGACGGGCCTCTTGCGCTCCCAGTTCCCGGCGATGGCGTTGAAGAGGTAGTCGGCATAGAGCCCTTTGCCCCGCTGGTCCGGGGTCATCCAGTGGGGCAGCATCAGCTTGATGTAGTCCAGGTGGCGTTTGAGGCGGCGGTACAGCTCCCGGGGCAGCACGTCCTGCAGGTTCTCCCCGTGGGGCAGCATCTGGCAGCTGGCCAGCCCCGAGATGGTGTACGGGTCCGTCAGGTCCAGCTCGAAGTACACGCTGGAGCTGGCGTGGAAGGCGGCCTTGGAGTTGTCAGGGATGAAGTCCCAAACTCGCGTGTAGGGCACGTGGATGGTGCCGAAGAGATAAGCGGGGGGTTCACGGCGAATGGTCCAGAGGAAGGAGTTGAGCTCTCCTTGCTGCGGGGAAGACAGAGGGGCTGCTCAGTGATGGAGGGGCACAAAGGAAAGAGACAGCGATGCCACCCTCAGGGCTGCCCGCAGGCCAGGAGGAGCGGGCGTCCCGCTTCCCCGTCTCCTCCTCGCACCAGCCCCACGCGGGCTCGCAGCGAGCAAAGCCCACGGGCACCATGAGGCCCGCGTGGGGCTGGGTCCCGCCGTGACCCCCCGATTGCGGCGGGGACACGGCCCGGGCCCCTCCGCGGGGCACACGCGGGGCAGCGCCGCCACACCTGTGGGGGCCACGCGCGCCCGCGTGCGCGGAGCGGGGTTGGGGGGGGGGGGGGGGGGGTCCCTCCGCGCGCCCCCGTCCCGCCCGCGCCCCGCGGCCCCCGCGCGCCCCGCGGACACGCGCGCATCCCCCGCGGGCCGGCGCGCCCCCGGCCCGGCCCGGCCCGGCTCACCGAGCGGGGCAGGTCGCACTGCCCCGTGTCCATCTGCTCCCGCCGGGCCGCGGCGTCGGGCAGGAACCCCCCGAAGACGAAGCAGATCAGCGTCAGGTTGAGTTGCATCCCGCTTCCTCTCGGTCTCCTCTCTCTCCTTCCCAGATGAGCCTTTTTGGATTTCTAGGATCTTTTTTTTTTTTCCTCCCCCCTCCTCCTGCTCTTCCCCCTTTTTTTTTTTTTTTAGCCTTTTTTTTTTATTCAAACAAACTTTGCCAGTCCCATCTGCATCTGACAAGTGCAGGGGGAAGGACTGGCTGCCCCCTCCCTCCCATACTCTCCCCCCTCCCGCCCTTTCCCACCCCCACCCCCTCTGGCTCCGGGCTTGTCAGAGGCGCTGGATGCTTTGGGGAGGACGGTTCTCATCGCCAGCCTCCGCCATGCTTTGGTGTTGCAGACCGGAGACGCTCCTTCCCGCCCCGCCGCTTCGGGAGGAGGTTGGGAGGAGAGGGGCGGGGGGGGAGAAGAGGGGGGAAGCGGGGGGGAGAGCAGCCAGAAAGTAAAAAAAAGTTTAAACCCAAGATTTTTTGGACTGGTTTTTTTTTCTTTAATTCGGCGGTCCAGAAGGGGGTCCCGCGGCGCCTTGCGGAAGGCGGGCGGTGCTCGGCAGGGCGGCGGCGGCCCCCGCGCCCCGGCTCCGCTCCGCGCTCCCCGCTCCGGAGGCCGGACCCGCGCGCCGGCGGAAAGTTCCGCGCAGCCGCCCCGGCCCGCCCGCGCCTCCCGCCGCCTGCGGCCGCCGCCAGGGGGCGATGGCGGCCCAGCGGCGGCCGCGGCTGAGGGGCGGCGGCGCTTGCCCGGCGCCCGCCCGGCCCGCGGCACCTGCGCGGCGCGTCCCGCGCGTTAAACACCAACAAACAGCGCGGAACCGACAAGTTCCGACATCCCCACACTCGATCGGTTGGCAGAGTCAGTTCAACGGGGCTTGTCACGGGCGAGAAGCGAGGGCAACCGGCTCTGCGGGGGATGCCCTGGGGCGCCCCCGCTCAGCCCGCGCTGACCCGCGCGGTCGGGACATGTCCGACTCTCCCTGGCCTTTCCGAGCCCAGCGGGGAGGGCAGCACAAGGACGTGGCCCCTGCATGGCGCGGGCAGCATCGTACCGCGTACCTCAGCTGTCCTCACCGGGACCCCTGCCTCCTGAGCTGCGCAGGGGGATGGAAGCAAGGAAACTTTTGTAGTTTTCAAGCATGAATCATTAGCGATCCAGCTTCCACTTGGACCGAAAAGCCGCAGCAATGCGACCTGAGATGATTCTTGGTGACGGGGAATCTTCCAGGATCCCTGGGCGTCTGGAGCCCTCTGTTGCAGAAGGCGTTTGAGTTCAGCGGCTCCAAATCACACGCTTAGCGTGTGTTTAACAGTTACAGAGCACAGGACAGGCTGACAGTGCTTGTCACCGTCACATGCCAGAACTCCTGCCTCTCCAGATCCATTCTGGGCAGGAATGGGAGTCAGGGTGCCGGACATAGCCCATTCTCCCCTCAGAACACTGCCCAGCCCCAGGTATCACCCTCATCCTGCTGTGTGCAGCAGAGCTGATCTGTACCCTGGCTTGCCCATCACCTCCCCGACTGTAAACCCTGTCCAAAACTGGGAAGTTCCTCACTGTATTGGCAATAAGCAAAACTACCAAAATTTACATGATGAAATGCTGCATTACTATAATGCTGCACGGAGCCAGTAGAGTTTTGCCAAAGACAGTGACAGACTCAGGCCCACCTGGATGTAAATGTGGCTTCCTGAGAGACTGTGAGGGACACCAGTTGCTGTGGTACCCAATGGACCAAAGCAGCCATACAGGCTGCTGAAAGGCATTTTGGAACCACAGTGTGTGCATGCCCTGCACGCTGCTCCTGGCAGGAGAGCATCCTCCTCACCACAGTGTTGGAACCAGCAGCTCCTTTCTAAGTAATGCTGCTCATCCTCTTGTCTCTCCTCCCAGATCTCCCAAACAGGTAAAAATCAGGTGGAGTAAAGGACTGGTTTTTCCTCATTGTGTTTCTAGCTCTTTAATATTTCAAATAAATATTCCGTTTTCTGGTTCCACCCTGAGACATACAGTTCAGATAAGGGAAAAGTAGAGAAAAACAGAGGCAGAAGGATTTTTAGCACACGGTGTCCCATTGCTGCAGTACAGGATGGTCCAGTGAGACAACCAAGTCATGGCTGGGTGCTGGAGTCACCTGTGGCTCCGTGCTGTTGGGATATGGAGTGGCAGCAGCTCTGTGTGTGTTGCTTTGTAGGCAGTGATTGCTCTTGTGCCCTCCCCACCAACTCACTTCCCTGGCATTGCTGGTGTGATGGCACAATCCCGCAAGGGCAGGGAGGGCAGAGCCTGGCTTCATGTGCCCACAGCATCTTTCTCTCTGCAGCAGCCCCACCTTTCTCCCACGTGTGCCTCAGCACACACTCCCAGCCTCCCACCCCAAATGTGCCCAAATGTCACTGTAGCTGTGCCCAGATCTGAAATTAAGGTCCAGAGCAGGAAAGTTGTGCAGTCCATGTCCCAGCAGATGTCACACAACAAGGGCTAAGTAGAGTCACAGCACAGCATCCTGTTGCTTTTCCCTAAGCTGCCACGAACGATTGCAAAGCTACAGGCTGGATGCTGACACTGTAACACAGAGCTGCATTTGCTCCACCTGGATCAAACTCTCCTTGTGTTCAGCAAGCGCCACATCCAAAGTGGCATGGCTGCTCTTGCCTGGCTTAGTGGCTTTGACTTGATCTACCCAAATCTCTTCCAAAGCTGTGAAAGAACAGAGGGGCCTCATCAGGAGGCTGGTGGGGACACCGGGAATGACGTGACCCAGAGTCTCACGCCCTGGAGAAGATCCTGGGAGGTCTGTGAGGATGTGAGGCCCTGCTCAGTGCCGGGTGCTGCGCTGCGCTGTGAGGGAGGCGATTGCCCTCATCGATAGCATCCATATCAAAGCACCCAGGGCAAGAATAAACAAACATCTTTGGCACTGTGCTTGTCTTCCATGAGCCAAAAGGCAGGTGTGTGTGTGTGTGTGTGTGTGAGTGTGTGTGGATAGCAAGTTTTCCAGCCGTTTCCCTGAACTCAGCCCCGATGTTGCAAGAACTGTCTAGCTGTGAAAACACGGCCTCGCCTTGATTTATGCCACTTGTGGGTAAGATGACTAAGAAGAAGGGGGAAAGAAAAAAAAAAAAAAGAACGGAACAGGAACAGAAATCCCAGTGGGAGCACCATGAGGGTGTGTACAGATTTAGTGGGACAGTCAGGTTGGGGAAACTGCAGCCAGAGCTTCAGGCAGTAGGAAGAGGAGACCACAAAACCACATGCTATGTGTCGTGATGTTCCACCTAAGATACAAAAGCATGCCACAAGTTTTATGAAGGCAACTCTTTGGTAAGAGTAAAAAAATTAATTCTTTTGTGAAATTGTAACATTTTTTTTCTCCTTCAGATGAGTTCCATATGTCCTCATGATTTTTACTTTTAAACACAGCAGTTTAGAACAAATCTTAAGTAACATTTAGCCTGCGTCTAAAGTAAATATTTACAAAAACATTAAATAATGGTGCTGATCTTTGGAAAATGTGTATTGCTCCCTACCTGCTACTGTTTTTTGCCTATCTGGATTAACAGAGAGGCTTTGTAATAAAGCCCAAGGCTGTAAAAGCAGTATAACAGTGTGTTTAGAAGTAATCAGGTGTAAAATACTGACTATTAAAAACTGAAGAGAAAGGAGGGCTAAGCTGAAATGGAAGGTTACGTTAGTTTGGTTTTAACAAATTTTAAGAAAATTAATAGGAGAATTGGCTTTTAATCTTACAAAAGCTGTATTATTTTTGTGGAAGCATAATAAATAGTTATAGCTGTTATTTATGCCATGTATCATTTTCAAAGAACCTTACTAAATAAATATTAATCATTTCACCAACCACTTAAAGGCAACCACTTTAGGGGTGTGGTGAGGCAACAACTTACCAAGTGAGTTGTGCTTAAACAGGAAGTGAAGACAGCCAGATTCAATAAGGAGTCCGTGTGGGTATAAAAATATTTGTGGAGGCTTTAACAATATGTTTAATGAGGTAAAACAAAACTCCATGGAATAGGGGGTAGTTGTCTTTGTTAATGAGAAGCATGCATTGAAACTTGTAATTACAGTGAGTTTCCAACAGGTAAAGAAGATTATTAGATCTGAGAGAAAACAGCTTGTGAGGGATCATTATTTGCATGCAGGGAAGTGTAACATTTTTTTAAAGAATGTTCTCCTCTCTGCTCACCTTCCTCACAGGAAAAACACCATATTGCTGGCCTGTGGTGTAGCAGTATTTCCCTGTTCTCCACCTTGGTGTACTTTCATTTGAAGGCACCCGGTGAATTTCAGTCTCTGCATTTCTTAAAACCTTCCTGCAGTAAGGAACTCCTCACTGGAGTGGCCAATGGCTCTCCCCAAACCTCTCCTGTGACAAAACTGGAAGAGTAAGAACCCAGCTTTTCCTTTTTGCATGAATGAAGCTGAAGGTGTCTTGTGCTCCTGCCAGAGATGGTAGATGAGATTCAATCTTCTTGTACACTACAGGTCACAGAACAGTTTAGGTTGGAAGAAAGTTCCTGAGGTTTCAGGTCCAACCACTCTGAACTGGGTTAATTTCAATGTTCGATCATGCTGCTGAAGTTCAATTAAAGATGCTAATTAGATTTCTTTACTCTTATACACAGGTGGCATTCTCTGTAGCTATCCTGGACTCAAAAAAGTATTAAGCCTAAAGCAGTTGCACCGCTACTTGTCATGCCCTGACTTGTAATTTGCTGTGACACCTGTGCTGTGATGTGTCTGGCAAATAGATTTTCCTGCAGAAGATTGATTTTGATGTTGTAGTCACATAAAACATCGTTGCTCAGCCATGCAATTCATGATTTGAAACATGCAGTTGTCAGATGAACAAGCCTCCACTACTTAAGGCTGTCATGCTGAAACTGCTGAATTACCACAACTGTTTCAATGTTTCACATCTTTTTTTTTCATGTGTGTTGCAAGCAATACAATGTAGTCACTGTAGTGGATCTTACTTTTCTTGCCTTTTGGTCCTCCTGTGTCCAATTCAGTCTTTTGTCGCAGTGTAGCAAAAACAACCAATCTAGTTCTTGAAGAAAATCCCCTCTCAGTCCTGACATCCTCCCTTCTAAGAACGAGGTATGAATTTTGCAGACCAACCAGCATTAATAGCTTGTATTACATTTTGCAAAGTCTCACCTTGTGCTGTGGCCTCTGCAATGACAGACCACATCCTGCCTGAGACTAGGCATGTAAATAGCTGAAGAAAACCTTTCCCAGTGTCAGGCTCTGGAATGCATTATCCCTCTGTATAAAGTTTAGTCTGTGCTTGTGTATGTCTATATTATTACCTATGCACACCTCTAAGAAGGTGTATGTTGCTATGTGTGTGTGTTTATATATATATTAGTGCATTCATATATATATATATATATATATATATACACACAAGGTGATGGGATAGGTGAGTGCTATTAATGCTCCCTTATATGCTTTTCAATCCTTTTCCCCATCTTCTCAAAAATATTCTGAATTTTAGTCTATGGAGGCAGAAGCCTCTCCTTCTCTGATGTCCTACCACAAGTATGGTGGAGCCTGTATTTCAAGATCTTGTATCTGCACCTGAAGCAGAACACTCCTCTTCCATTCCTAAAGCATATTAAATCAGAGAGATTGTGAAAAAAAGATCTGAAAGCAGCTCATCCACCTGAACAGAAGTAATCTCCCTGCTGTATAGAAAAGGCCATAGCTGTTTCCATAGCACTACAGATTATCTCCTTGAGGCCTAATAAGCAAAGAGATTTCTTCCTGTTCAACATAGTTCAGTATGCAGTTCCAAAAGCTCCACTTAATTTCATAAACAGTTGAAGCCTCTTTCATGTTTGGAGAATGATTGTGAGTTCAGCTGCTCAAGAGTCCTCTAAATGCTCCCCTCTTCATTGTTATTCACTCTATTTTCTTTTCCTGGTTTCTAGATTGCCATTGATTTATGCAACCTGGGTATCATATTATGTTCATTGGCATTTATTAATGAGAAGCCTCGGAGGGTTTTTTAAGTGGGATGAGTCTTTATTGTAAGGCAGCTAAACTGGCCCTCCAAGACAGCACTTCTGAAAGAGAGTCTCTGCATCTTTGGCCTAACCTGGAGCAAAATATTCCAAGGAAATCCAATAATGTTGTGTGTATGTCTGATGTAGCTCATTAGCCAACAGCATTCCTATTTCAGTGGCTTGGAACACATAATAGACATGCAAAACATGCCAATATTTTGGCAATTTGGTGTAAAAACTGCTGCTTTTTTTTTTCTTTTGGAGCTGGTAGAATATGGCTCACATTTGTTGCATGTGTGTGGGCCTGCTCCTTATTAAACTCGTGGTCTTTTTTTCCAGTAACCACTTCAGTGCTGTGAATCAACATAACCAGTTCAGAAAAACACCATCTGTCGATGGGATAACCAAAAGTCTAGTTAGCTGGAAGTTTTATAGATCACAAAGTCTCACTGAGTCCATTTTTATGTTAATAAATTCCACCATGGAATATTTTCTGATGTCACATGGTGAAAGTGCCCCAAATAAATAGCAGCTGAAGCATTTTCCATTATTTATCGCCGTGTTTTGTGAGCTTAACAATAGAAATTGGCCAGGATCTAAACTTCCCTAACCTCAGAATGCTGTATGAGTGTGTCTGTTTGGTTTCATGAATCTTAGACAAGGAGGAGTAGAAGGGATCTAATCTGGCCTGGCCAGAGCTGGCTCAGGTGGAACTCCACTATCCCAGCCAGGTGTTCAGCTCCCTCAGGAGTGGAGGCTGGGGGCAGCCCTCTGGAACAGCTGCTCACCTCATTCCATCCGTGCTGTGCCATCCCTTCTTTTGGGTCAGGCCACCGGCACTCCTGCTTTATAACAGCAGGCCAGCACAAAGCACTGCTCCTCCTGACCAGTGTGCAAATCCGTGGGGAATTTGGGGGTGAGTGAGTGTGCAAGGGTGTGTGTGAGAGTGAGTAGTGTGCAAGGGTGTGAGTGAGTGTGCAAAGGTGTGAGTGTGAGTAGTGTGCAAGAGTGTGAGTGTGAGTAGTGTGCAAGAGTGTGAGCAAGTGTGCAAGAGTGTGAGTGGGTGGGTGTGAGTAGTGTGCAAGCGTGTGAGTAGTGTGCAAGGGTGTGAGTGTGAGAAGTGTGCAAGAGTTTGAGTGAGTGTGCAAGCAAGGGTGTGAGTGTGCAAGGGTGTGGGTGTGAGTAGTGTGCAAGAGTGTGAGTGTGAGTAGTGCGTGAGGGTGTGAGTGTGCAAGAGCGTGAGTGTGCAAGAGTGTGAGTGTGTGTGGGTAGTGTGCGAAGGTGTGAGTGGTGTGCACCCTGAGTCCATTACAAAGGGCCAATGACAAGTTTCCTACAGTTACACAATCACTGCTGAGTCAGGCTGAGGAGGAGGAGCGCTCTGCCCGGTGCTGTGCTGCTCACACACCCTGAGGCCCACAGTCCGGGCCAGCCCTGGCTGCAGCAGTGATGTTGTAGGTTCCCCGTGGGGATGCTCTTCTCTCTGGATTTCAGCACCCGGATTTCAGCCTGTGAAGGTGTTCCCTGATAAATGAGCTGCTGGGGATGCTACAGCCAGTCTGTGCTGCCCACTCATGGCCTTGTAGGGCACCTGCTGCAGGAGAAATCCGCCTGCCTCCTTCCATGAGAAATCTGGTTGTGGTTATTAGAAGGGAATCCTAACCATCTCTATGCTGTATCCTTTGTCCTCTTCCCCACACGGAAAATGACAGGGAGCTTTTTCAATACCTGTAATTTGCTTGTAACACTACCAGTTCTCTGTCCAAATCATGATTTTGTCCTGTTTTTAGAAACTCTCAGGTAAGGAGCAGTGCATATGTATGTTGTACATACCTAGTGTGGAGTGATACTCATTTCTTTCTGTTGCCTGGAAACAACTTCTGCTGGTTTGAGTAGAATATGTAAATGCACTTAATTGTGTGGAAGAAGCTTTGACATTTCAGATCATAGTAATCTTCCCCTTTCCTTCCTCATGTGCAAGTCAAAGTGGCTTATACACTTGAGATCCAGCTGTGCATGCTTGGATCTGTGATACTCAGCCCATACTTTGAAGCTACTCCTGGCCTGAAATCACACTGTGTATATCCATTCCAAGCTGTAGGGAAGAATTAATCAAATAAAACCTGATGCTCTGCTGTGCTAAAGCACCTCACAACTTAGCTATCTCCTCTTAGATTTTTTCTGATTATTGCAGAACTATAAAGCTCTTCTATTGTTTCTTTGAAACAAATTTAAAATAGTCCCAGTTATTCTTTTGGACTTGAGAAAAAAATAAACATTTCACACTATGACAAGTCCCTGAAATGCCTATAAGGGCTCCTCTGCTGAGCTGTCCTAGGGATATCAAGTTTGCTGTGATCTGGAAGGCTGTGGCCAGGTCATCTCTTATTTATTTGGTAGGATCCCATTATCAGTATTTCACAGAAATTATTATTTTCAGGGCTTTTCTCAGTGCACTCTTTTCCAAACAGTTTGAGCAGACAAAGAGAAAAAACTGTCAGTTTTGGAAGTGTGTCTTTAGTGCATGTTGATCAGTCCCAGTCTGTGTCTCATCACTTTTAGTCTGCTTGCATGAGGAGTTAAGGACTAGTCTCTCCTCTTGTTAGCACTGGTCATGTGGAAAGCGCCAAAAAAGCAGGGAAAAAAGCGTCAAATAAAAGAAATGTCATAATTTGGCAAGAAAATGGGCTCTCCTCCCTTGTTTGAAACTAGCTTTGTCTTCATGTGGAAGTAGATCTTGAAGGCACTGTGCTTTCTGACCACATCTTGTAGCATCTCTCTTTATACATACCTAGCTCTGTGACGATAACTAATTTCTAAACATGAAACAAAAGAATTAATTATGTCTGTATTTCTGTCAAGAACAGAGAAATATAGTGACAATAAACCTAGAAGTTTGTAGGGTGAAGTAAAAAGAGAGACTTTCTTCTGAGGAGCAAAAAGTTACGAGTATTTAAATCTCATTGAGATGATGCTCATTGGGATCATCAGTCACACTTTTTTGTTGTTGTTGCTAACTTACACATGCACATAGAAACTGCCTTTCATGGGTGAAAAATGTCTTGCTTATTCACAAGCCCTGTAGAAATAAACATCATTTTATATATATCTGTACTGCTGGCAGTGAGGATTTTATTTGTCATGCCATGTGCCAAGCTTTCATTAGTCAAAGTGTGAAAAATCCCATTTGCTGTGTTTTGGAGAGTTCCCACTGGAAGCATTTAGAGAGCAATTCACTGATCTTTCAATCCCTGGAAAGGAGAAGGGATCCCCTTGGGCACTGGCCAAAAACTTGGGACTCAGGAGTTCTGCTTTAGTCCTCAACTTTGTAACCCATCCTCTTTTTGACTCTGAGCAAATTGCTTCATCTGTCCACATCTTGAATCCCCACTGACAAGGATCAGGCTTTCAAGTCATAAATTTGTTCAGTAGCATAAACTTAATATTTCAGATGCTAATATGGTGGTAACCACATGGTCAGATTCTTCAAGCTAAGTAAGTTTGATAAATGGAGGCAAGTCTGGGTCTGAACATAAGTTTTGGAGAAGCTCCAGAGTCCAAACAGCCTGACTCTTTGATTTCACTCTACTCTGTCACAAAAAACCAAGCACACTTTTCTGCACACTTGGATCTCTGCCACTGCTGAAGTCCAGGTCCTGCTCCCTGAATCCCAAGCCTACCTCATTTGGGGGCTGATACAGGGAGGTAAGATCCCTGCAGTGTCCCCTCTGAATGAGGTCACTGTGAAGATAATAAAGAGTCATGGAATAAGTAGAACTGCCAAGGAAATGGCTTTAGCTTAATGGATTTAACTTTGTGAAGCTATGCATATACCTACAGATCTTCAAGCTGAAGAGTTTGAGGTCCTGTGGAGGTTCACAGTTTGTGGTAATTGAGAGTGGGGCTGCAGCTGAGCCTCATCCCCCATGGGCTACAGCTGTGTAGGTCAGGTGAACAGCATTGATGGTAATGAGCCATGGAGTGCCCAGGTGTACTGAGCAATCCCAAAAGGGTACAGAGGGCACACAGGTGTGATGCATGTACAATAAGGGCATAAAAGGTTGTGCTGAAGAGCAAGAATGTGTGGATACTTAAAGCCTCCTGATGGGATAGGGTGTTACTCTGTATGGGTGAACTGTCTACAGCCCCTATTCCTCTATGTAAAATAGGAAGCACCTAAAAGCCACCATGAGTAAGATCAAGCTCTGCTTATTCAGATAAAAAGTATTGCTCTAGTCCCCTGGGAGTTTGCTTTCTTTTTTTTTTAGGAATGGTGTTGCCAAGTTCTGGACAGGATTTACAGAACAAATCTCTTGGCATTGTAAGTCATTGCAAAGGAGACCTGAGTTTATCAACTGAATTATAGCTGATGGAGACTTACATCAATTCTTTAAGTGTCCTTTTGGCTTCTTTTTATGTTCCTTCTCTGCCCTCATCAAGATGCTCAATGAAAGACTTAAATCTATTTTCACCTTATTTAGAGGCACCGACAATAAAACAAATGAAATATTATTCTTTCTGAGTAGTAAATTTATAGCAGGCAATAACAAATCCATGAGAATTTATATGGCCTTTTGCCAAAGAAACCAAGGATTTGAATCCATACACTGAAAAATATATGCATCTCTATTCTGGTGTTTAAAGAGCTGTGAGAAGTCCTTTTCTTAAGTGAAATGAGAGAAAAGTCTCCCAAATCACCTATGACCCTCCTTTTAAAGCCTGAATGTTGTCAGAAGTTTAAAACTTTATTAAGACTTTCTCATGCTTTTAGCTCTGCGACATATCTTAAGAGATGCAGGTATGAGAAGAATGAAGGCATTGTAGGATCAAACAGCTGAGCTTCCATTTTCCATGCATAGGACAATGTGACTCAAGGCTCAGTGTCTGTGTCTGCCCATGGAGATAAGGACTAGAGGCCTGACCAGATCTTCCCCTGAAGGAGCCACAGAAGATGGCAAGATACTCCTTTTGAACTGGAACAGCACCATCATTCCTAAAATCAAACTGTTCCTGCTCTCCTGCAGCCTCTGTTCACTATCTGTTGGTACCTGTCTCCTTGTTGCTGTTCAGCAGCTTCCCACAAAAGGCACTGTGCTCTCTTCCCAGGAAGCCCTGTGTTCACTGGCTAAACACTCTGTTGAAGTTATTTTGTTCTTTCCATTCTCCTCTGATGCTTTTCTTATGATTCATTCATGTTGGAAAATGAATGAGGTCTCAGTATCAAACCAGCCTGGACCCCGCTGAGGTTTCTTCCTCTAGTCTTGGATTTGAACTCTCTGTCCTGAGACGCCTCTCAGGAATGACTGACCATCACAGTGTCTTGCTTGCTTGGACAGCTCAGGTCTTCGTGGCTCAGTAGTTAAGGGAATCCACTGCATCTCTAGATGGGCATTTCCCATTTTCTAGGGCACAGTTGGGAATCATGTGCCTGCAGAGCTCGCTTTAATATTGCTGGCAAATCCCACCATATCTTCACCAGTCCTCATTTGACTACACATGTGGAAGTCTTCAGACATGTCTGCAGTCAGATGCTTGCCGTGTTTTCAATCAACACAATTCAGTTTTAAATTATAGCTCTAAGAGCTTTACAGGCTGTGCCGACAAGCCCAGTCCTAAAAAAACAAAAAACAAACAACAAACAACCAAGCTCCAAACCAGTGTGCTTTGAGGAGAAGAACAGAGGGAAAGTGACATCCATTCTGGGAAGGAAGAAGCAAGAATATCAAAATCTGGCACCCTGGTCTGTGTTTGCTCTAATGATGCATCTCCATGTGCTTCGTGTCCTTTGGTAACACTGCCCTTTCCGTGCCACGTCGTGGATCGTCAGATGAGGAAGCTTGGCCCAAAATAAACGCCAGGCTGCTTTTCATCTTGGGGATTTGTTTGTGCCAAGCGAACAAAGTAACTTCTTTGTGGCTGTTTGCATTTGTCGTTCCAAGTTGTCTGAGCACTGGGTTATAAATACACACCACCAATTGATAGCCTCAATATGTCCAGTCGGACGAGCTTTGCGTGCTGGCAAGGAAAGGATTTGGCTTGCCTTAATTATTTTTGTTTTAATACTTTTTAAAAATGTTTGATATAAATCAAAGATACTGTAAATATAGCACAGGAGGAGCGGGTTCCTTCCTTACCCATATTTTAGACTGGGTTTCTGTCCAACAATTTTAGGTAAATTTTGTTTCTTGTGTGTATTCTTTACAGTCATGTTTGTAAAGGGGTGATGTCAGGCTCTGTGTGTAATTTAATGTTATTGACATTTTTAATGCAGAAATAAAATGAAGTCAGAATTTTATCAATTTACCTCCTCTTAGAGAAGATGTTAGGTATGCAAGGAACGTTAAAGGCTGAGTTGTTCTGAGCTCTGCCTTAGGAGTGCTCATGGTAAGCCAAGACCTGCTGTCCTGGGCCTGTGACAACAAAGCCTGTTAATCACCAGTGACTCTGAGCAGCCTGAGCTAAACCCTGAGTCTGGGGGACTCTCAGCCAAGTCCTGACTCCTCCATCAAGGAATGTTCAGCCTTCTAGACTTGCTTTATTTCTGCACCCAGCCCCAGCCCCTACCACTGAAAAACAATGCTGGTGAAAAATGCCTCTTTGGGAATTTAATTTGTATGGAAAACATTTTATTTTTGTACCCAAATATTCCAGTCTGTGTAGGGTTTTCCATTGGCTTTCAGCAAAGACACTTTTTCACTGTTTTTCTCATCCAAAATTCTTATTAAGAAACTGGATGCTTTTCCCAAAAATGGGCATCTTTTCCTTCTCCTTTACCCCCTTCTCCGTTCACTACATCCCCTGAAAGCAAGCTAAATTAAAGAAAGCACATTTCTTTTAAAAAATTCCCATGGAATTGATTTTGTTGTGGTTTATGTCTGCTTGGTCTGTCTTCTGTCTGGAAGAAAATTCCTTGAAACATTATCAGACAATGCATCTCTACGGCCCAAATGAGGTTCTAAACATCTCATTTATTCACTAATATGATACTCCAGAAACCATAATTGCGGTCATTGGCTTATTTGCAATTGGTATATCGAAACAGTTGTGCACAGTAATTTGAAATCTGGATCCCTTTCCAAAGGTCTCAGCCTCAGACATATTTCAGGAAGAATGGGCTTACTGGATGCAGTGAGATGCTGTGTTGTTAGGTATACATGCACATGTTTTTTTTTATTAATGTATTGATATCTATTTATAAAATATGTGCATGTGGTTGGAAGTGAAGAATCACAATATCTTGTGCCTGATTTTAGTTTTGCTTTGAGCCAAACTTTTCCAGGGTGACCTGGAAACAATGTCCATGCAGAGCAGGAGACAGACCCAAGGCAATTTTACATGGTGATGACTCAGTTTCACTTTCAGGTTCTGGTGCAAAAGGAGAATATGGGACCATGTCCATGCATGGCAGCGTGGGAAGGTGCATGCTGGATCTGTGTGGACTGAACTGGCCAACATCAGTCTGTTTCAGACAGTCTAACAGTGAGTGAGCCTTCACAGAGTGAGGTTCTCACTGAGAAAGCATGAAAGAAAATAGACCTGTGGGTCTGTGTCCCTTCGTAAATACAGTTTGCAGAAGTGGGCCTCTTACTTACGCTTATTCCTGTGTAAGTTAAGGGGCGAGTAATATAAATTGAAGCCTAATTTTTTCTTTGAAGCCATTAACACCCACCCACAAGCAACAGGAAACAGACTTCAACTTTAATTAGTACCAACACATTCAAAATTCACCGTATATTTGCCTTCAAGTGCAGCAAAGCAGCTTCAAAGCTAAAAGCTTCTTCACTTTCTAAGTAATAATGAGGTATTAATGAGGCAATTAGGGGCTTGTAAACATGGTGTCAAAGAGATATGAACTAATCACCAGCAACAGGAAAAAGACAGATCCCTCTGACTTCAGTGCTCTGCTCTCTCCCTAGGTCCCTGAGGCATTCTGTGCTTGTAAACTAATCCACAAAAATGTTCTAGATTAATTCAAAACACTATCCTCTTTTTAATTCCCTGACTGTCTTCGGGCTTGTTTCTGAATAGATGCTCTGTGTGAAGGCTTTTAAATACGTACTTTTGTAATTGCAATAAAACCCAGATTGAAGTTCTCTTGCACTAAGCTGTCAATTTATATTTGGCTCTTTTCTTAGATATATATGAAATACTTCTAAATAATTTGTTAGAGTATTTCTTGCAGTTTATTTCCTTTCAGGCTATTTAATTAAAAAATCAAGCATGTAATTTAATTAAAACCGACAAACACCATGAATTTGCCCCTAGAATTTGAAATGTTTGCATTGAAAATGAAGGATTAAAAACACCATTTAAATCTTGGAGTGATGCAGAGAGGGCAGGGACAAACATTTCCCCTCACAGGTTTGTTAGCTTGAATGTTGGACTGGGATTAGTGCAATGTGATTTTATGAGAGTAGAGTCTCTTTTTCGATTCTCATTTCTTTGTAGCAATAGAGCTCAGATCTCATCTAGCTAATGCTGAATTCAACCTGTCATGCTGCTTTCTGTTGCTAAAGGAAAACTCACAGCAGGTGTAAGATATCAAATGTTGTTCTGCTGTCATGATAGATTTTGAGGTTACCCCTGTTAGAAAACCATAGGAGCCCTAAAGATCATTTTGTTCCAACCCCACTGCCGTGGGGAGGGACACCTTCCACTGGACTGGGTTTCTCAAAGTTCCATTCTTGGCCTTGAGCACTTCCAGGGATGGGCCATCCACAGCTTCTCTGGACAACCTGTGTGAGTGTCTCACCACCCTCACAGGGAAGAATTTTTCCCTAATGATTTCAAAGAATTTTGTATTTTTTAAGTGCAAGTAGAGAAAAAAAAAAGTAAAAAGAAACCCTTACAGTATAAATAATGTCACAGATATTCACAAGACAGCAAAGCTTTAGGTAAAGCATAGACTGAAGAATTTCATAAGCTGGGAGCAAACACATCCTCACAATATCCCTGATATGCACACTCCAAATCTTCACGTGACTGTTGAAATTCTGACCTCTCTGCTTCCTTCAAATTATCTCCACAGATGGTATTGCTCCACAACTGGAAGTACTACTGATTTGAGAGAGGATTTTTGGATATGGCATGTTGTCTCCTGGAGATTAGTGTGAAACTCCATATCCTTTCTCTGTGTGATCTCGTTACAGTCAGCTCTCTAGGGGTGAAAAGTGAGTTCACTAAACCAACTTATTGTGAAAAAATATTTTGAAACATAACACATTGTGGTTTGATCTTGCATTCTCACAGGTATATGTTGGAAATCACTTGGTTGAAGTCAGTAACATGTGTGTTAAGCTCTCAGAAGTAAAAACAGAATGGAAGCTCTAATAGTTTTTCCTACATCAGGAATTTGATCTAATCCACAGGAAAATTGTACATGAGTTCAACAGTCCAGCACTTTGCCTAGCAGTGTGCTGCTGATTATAACTCTGGACTTGTTATAACTCACAGAGCAGTCAAAAATAGTCTCCAAACATTTCTGAGAAGAATTCTTATAAAGATGATGACGGTGAATCATGTCTACAAATGGGAAAGCCAGTACTGGCGCCTCCAGAAATTCAGTTTATTGTTTGAATTTTCAGCAGCATTTTCTTCTGGACATTACTCACCTCTCATAGCAGCTGGTTATTGTTGCAGAAGAGATTCATGAGTGTTCAATACTGTCACAATTGACTCTTCTAGAGGTTAGCTTGCAGAACTTGATTGTCTTCTCCACCTAAGCCCATCTAATTTATGGCTGATTTAGAAATTTTCAGTGTTTATTAAAACATTTGCACATTGAAGAATCAGCCTACCCCTGTGCAGTCTAATAATGGCTTTCCTCTCAGCACTGATTCTTGCAAAGCTTTAGCTTGTACTTGGATGTGACCAAATTTTTTTTCTGGATATGAAATTTTGTTGCAGCATCCCTGGTCAAGTGAAGCAGCCCTCGGGTGTCCCATTGTGTTTGTGGCAGCTTTTGGGAAAGGCACCACCCCTTCCATGCTGCATGTAAATTCCCAGACCACAAGCACACACACTCCTGGCTTTCACCCAGATCTTTGTGCCTGGAAGCTCTTAGCCACGTGAAGATTTTGGTGTGTGGTTGTAGGGCCAGGAAGGTTGACACTCGGGTGAAGATTTCATCAGCTCTCATTCAGCAAACACACATAGGCCAGTGTCACAGCCTTCCCAGTATTTCTTTCCTCAAGAACAAGAGCCATCAGTATCTGTGATGCTGTTAAGGAGAGACCACAGCTACAGACATCAGCTGCAAACACACTTGGGTGTTTCCTCCCAGGCGGACAAAGTGCCTGAAGCCTCTGACTCCTGCTGCAAGTTGGAAAGAGTTTGGGACTGGTGACCCTAAATGCAGCTGGCATTAATGCAGCCCAGAGAGGAGGGAATCCCCGGCATCCTGCAGGGAGTGCATGGAGCAGAGGCCGAGGTGTGGAAGGGGGGGCAGCCGCAGGATCCCCATTTCAATGTGTGAGACAGCAGAGCTGCCTTGATAACTCAGAGCTGTAGTGTTGGGACTTTACCTTTCCTTCACCTCTTTCCTTCCTCTCCTCCTGTGTTAATCCTACATAACTCTCTCTGCTCTTTCCATCTGGGCAGGGATCTTAAAAGACCCCTACAGTTCTGCAGGGCCTCTCCTGTTTGTGTGTAATAATACAGGATGGCTGGACCATTAACACCTTCTCTGAGCACAGCATGTTTGAGCTGCAACATTTTCCAGCTTGGGCTCCTTTGCCAAAGAGTATTGTGTGTATGTGCTCAACTTTTCTTTTAAAATCCCAAATCGGGCTTTCTTTTCTCCCTTCCAGGTTGTGTGTGTTTTTGCTATTGGTATCCATGGGACTTTTCCTCTTGTGTTTCCTTTAGAGGTAACAGTCTAGGGTTGGGGTTTTTTTGTTTCTTCTCCTCACCAAACCACAGTTTCTGGGAGGGTGGTAACTGAGAAGGAGAGGCAGAGTGAGTCTGCAGAGTCATAAGTGAACCATTAAGAGGAGCACTTTGCTTTGAGGTCATTAGTTCAAAGAGAAGTGAAGTGCCATCTGCAGCTTTCCGCCATCTGAGAGCTGGTAGATAGGTTTCCATCACAAAAACATGGTGCAGGCAGGTTACCAGGGATTTATGACTGAGCTGGGTTCCCTGGAATATAATAAAGAGAGTCACCACTGAAACCTTTTTCAAACTTGAGACCTTCCTAGTAGCTCTGTCACGTACATACTTTTGAGGATCTAAGAAGGGCCAGCTCAAATCCCAGGATTGTCAACTCAATGGTAAAGAGAGAGGAGCTTTGTAAAGAAGGCAAGGCAAGTAAAGAAAATGAGTTTTCTCTCCAAGAACACAGCTTTCTGCATTGACACAAAGGTATTGTAAGCATATAGACAAAGCTTTGTGTCCCAGAGATATATGGCAAAGAATGATTTGTCAGTGCATGTGAGGTTGGTCTGAAATGCAGGTCAGCAGTGAGCAAAAAGCAGTCTGAGGGAGAGGGATGTCTACAACTACAGAGGTGTCTGCTCCTTGCCTTCACATTAAACCCCTTCCAGCAAAACTGAGGAGAGGAACTTCAGATGGACCAGGATGTGTCTCCTGGTTAGTGACAAGCCAGCTTTGTTTCTAAGTGGATAGACACATCTTTCTAAGAATTGAAATTTTACTGTCTGCATGTAGCTTTCTGAGGTGAAATCTTGCTCCACCAAAGCTGAGAATCATCCTTCTCAGCTGGGTGGGTACAGTTCTGTCTCCTGCCTTGAATAAGGGAGATGATATAAGTAACTGGGATAGGCCAAAAGCATCTGTAATATAACACTAAGGGAGAGAGAGCAGATGCCACGAGTGATTTTGTCACCTGCACTGCAGAGTGCTGAAGATGATGTGAGCAGAAATAGGTCAGGCCAGTGACTCTCCACCTGAGCTTGGACCTGCCCTTAATCACACAGATTGCTGAGGGAGCTGTAAAGCTGGAGCAGTGTTTGGCTGTGAGGTGAGCCATGAGCTAAAGTGCAGAACACCATGGATGGCTCTCCTGTGGAGAGTGGAGAGTCTCTCAAGGATCTCCTCGAGTCAGAATGATCATCTGAGACACAGTCAGAAATAACCAATGCCAGTGAAGAACTTTGTTCCCTCTCTGTCCTGGGCTCTGCAGGGGCTGCTGCTGAACTGCTGGTGCTCTCCATGCTGCAGTTCCCTGGCATGGGAATGTGTTAACAGTCTGTTTAGCTGGTCTTTGTAGACTACAAGCTTTGTGTATGCATATGCTGTGAGAGACTTGTCAGAGCCTGGAATGGGGTGCTGATTAGCCAGGGCCTCCCGAGAGCTCGTAATGGAAATCAATATAATAGTTGCAATAACTAATGATAACAAAGTCAAGAATGGCAACAAAAAGCTTCAGAGCACAGTGTCCTTTGATTTTGAGGCTTTTGAAGGGGAGCAGAAAAGAATTATTTGAGGATATAATAAAGGAACCCCCTCCCTTTCATAGAATTCCTCCTGGGAAAAATATTTTATTGAAAGAGGGTATGTTAGCCAAAGCAAGACATAAATATTTTACTTATTAGAGCACAGGCTGTTTCTCTTCTCATTGGCGTCTTTGCCAAGGCTGGCCTCAGACAGAAATTTGCAGTGTCCATTTCTGTACTGGGGGGGGGGGGGGGGGGGGGGGCAACTGGGGGCATGGAGACCCAGGCCATGAACTGAAAGCCTGCCAAAAAAAAGGAAAAAAAAGTTCTTATTGGAGAAATTGTCTTGCTCATAAAATGTGACATTTACATGGCAGTCGCTAAAATTGTTTTTTCTTCATAAAAAGGACTTTGGAGTAAAGATGTGGAAAGCCCACAGTGGATAGAATTGGGCAAAGGTATCAGATCTCAGCAGCCAACTTGACAACAAAACTAATTACCCTGTTAGGGCAAAACAGATACTGCCACCTTTCCAATACACACTGCCCTGTGTGAGTTCTCTGATGTCTAATGGGGCTTAGGCTTAGCACAATTTATCTCCCTGGGAGAGCTAATAAGATTTCATTCCCTTCTACCTGACTATTTCCACAAGATGTGGAGAAATGTGGGATCACTGATCTCACCATCATCATTGCACTTCATTGTGTCAGATAATCTTAAGAAAGGAGATAGACAGGAAGGCAGAAATGCTCAGGCAGCTGAGCTCATGTAATGAGTGAAATCATAGGTGCATTTCCTTCCCAATAGAGCTGTTTAATCACTTTTAAAATCAAGGAAGTGTCAAGGAAGACACCTGTAAGTCTCCCTCTCAGAGTGTCTCCTTACACAGGAGGTTGTGAGACCCTGAGTGTAGGGGGAACTTGCTCAGAGAAGCAGACCTCTATTTCTTTCATATGCTCCCTTCCTATAGCATGAGTGTCTGGTTGTGAACATAGATGGATCCAGACAGTTCTTATCCTCTTATACCCAGTTTTTTAAGGGTGCTGTCTGCACTGGTAGTTTTTGGCAAATGTCCAGGGAAAAGACAGATGATATCCATAGTTCCTCAAGGTGTTCTCTCTCAGCCTCTGAAAAATTGTCATTCAGAGATATTGAGCCAGAAGTGGTATCTGTTGTGTTTTGGCACCTCAGCAATTGATTTATTGATTTTTCTTCTATGACTTTTTCTAACTAACTTTTGAGCCCATGTAAAGGGCCTACATGTGGCAGAGAGCTCCAGAGTTTTACAACTTCTGCGAGGGTATAAAAACCTCTCTCCCCTCTTCTACTCTGTACACACCTTCAGCTTATTCTAGCTGGCACCAAATACCTCTTGGAATCTGCAAGATGCTGTCCATCCCTCACTGCTCACACAATTCTCCTTTGAGTTTTACAGGGCTAAGCATATTTGTTTTCTTTTCTACCCTCAAGCATTCTCATACAAAAGTTCTCCAGCCACTTTCTCCCATATATCCTATTCCAGTTTTACTATATCCTTGGCTGTTCAGGATAAAAACTGCCAGTTTCCCAGTGCTAAGCCAAGGGTTGCTTGGCTTGTAGCATCACTTAGAGAAGTTTAGCATTTATTCCATGCTTGAATTCTTACTGGTGAGCTGAAAGAGGGCAAGAAAAGGTGATCCAGAACCTGATATGGCTGGTTTCTGCTCTATCATGTTAACTCTCCAGCTGCACTCTCTGGAATGAAAGCAAGTTCAATTGAATTAGAAGTGGAGAAAGTTTGTCAGTGAGTTGGCAGATAAATTTTGGTTTACACCATGGAAACAGATATGGTAGTAGAAATCCTTGCTAGTCAGTGTGCATTCTCTCCAGCTCTGTCTGCCAATGAGAAGATACAGCAAAAGCCAACTTTTTGCTTGCCTGGTATCTCATTGTGAATCTGCTTAACCACTTGTTCATCCCCCAGTCTGCAAATGCTTTTCAGATTGAATATCTGTTGGTGAAAATAGTTAAGAGGTGACTGGTAACTTTTTAACCCCTGGAAACTGCTTGCAAAAAGCTTTTTTTGTAAGTGCTGCATTTTGTAGCCCCATTTTTTCCCTTCCAGGGAATTCAGTTTGGGTACAGGGTATCTGCAAGGGGCTTGCAAAAGGTTGCACTCCAAAGCTGAGTGTGTGTTTTTATGATATGCATGAAAATAGCTTTGACCACAGTGAGGGAAAATGCACTCTGTAAAACTTCAGCCATTGCAAGGCAAGCTGTGAAGCTGGAAATGTGGTGCTGTCAAGGAAAAAAGAGTTCCTACAGTCTTCCAAGGTGAAATCCTAGCCTTCATCTAACTATACAAAGCTGGTGGCAGATTTCCCAGATTTGAATAGGCCATGATTTCACCTACAGTTGTCATGGACTGCAGGAGCTGAATTGGACTGGACAGAGTTAACTCTGATGTCATCCAGGCAGAGTGGGATTTTTCCCAGTGTTTTCTGCATGTAGGTCTAAGAACTTGGTATTGAATTAGAATCTGTCTAGGAGGAGTGCTGGTAATTGCAGAAACAAATCCCAGGGGTTGCCATTTAATCTACAAGCTCAGTTTTGTTTCAATTAGCTGTAAAGTTGGCAACGAGCACAAGTGGGTAACCATGAAATGAAAGCTCCTCCAGTGAACACTGTGTCCACAAACTCTCCAAATTGCTGACTCTCATTAGAAGGCAAAGGGAGGGGAGAAAATAAAACCACAAACAGTGAGATCCAATTATGGTCTTTCTTCTTTGTTCTTCCACCATCTGGAAATGTCTGGTTTCTGTTCTAGAAAAGGAGCATGTTCTAGACCTGAGTGTGCAGTCCCTCTGCAGCAATGTCCTCTACCTGAGCTGAGAGAAAGTGCTAAGACTTTACATGGGGCAGAGGAGCTCTCCCATTCCTTTCCTCAGGATTTATGTGCCCACTCAGGCCTAACAGCAGATCATGCTGTTCCCATTTGTGGAATCAGCTTCAAAACTGAACTTAAGCCAGTTAATATTCTGTCCATCTTTCTCCAAAGAGCAGAGCCTGCCCTCAAGTACCTACCATCAAGAAGAATTCAGGTAAATACCTCCTAAAAACTAAAACTTCTGCTTATCTGGCAGCTTTCACCAGACTTTGTTTAAAGAAAATGTTATGCTTTCCTGACTTCTTAAATCAAGCATTCAGTCATTCAAGCAAGACTGAATATACCCTCATTTATTATAGTAACTTTTATTTTCAAAGTTCACTCATGGAGATCTTCATCCTTCATTTCAAAGGACATCCTGCAGATGAGAGGAAAAAGAGGACACAGAAGTAAATGATCTGAGGTGACAGAGCAAGCCAGGATCAGAGCTGGAATCAGGATTCCTGACTCCTGGAAAGTTTCTTATCCAGTGAACACAGATCTGTGTTGCTACTGTTGAAGAGGATGATAGCTTTTTCATTAAGCAATTCAAAAAGAACAATTGTTCTATTCAGTACTATATAGCAAAAGAATGTATATTTAAAACTCAGCTAAGACTGTTAATACCTTGTTTCCAACCCACTGGATTCTGATGTCTTATGAAGACACCCTTAGTAATTTCACTAACAGGAAAAGCAATAAAACCATCCTAATCATCAAAGATGTTGCTATTTACAGTTTCCAGAGCTATCTCCATCATATTATCTTTCCTTTTCTTCCAGACAAGTTCTGGTGGAAGCCATCAAAGCCTTGTGATGTGAATTGAACCAGAAACCACCAAAGGTGCCATTGAGTCTAAATTATCCTGTGATTTTATAGGCTAAGGGTCATCTAATCAGCCTCTGTGAGAAATTTCCTGGGCCACAAAATACTTGTTTCAGAATACTGAAGTCTGCAGGGGCAAGGTTTATCTTCAAATAATGCAACTGCCAAAAACTTGGCTAGAAACAGTTCACCACTATGGCTTTTTTAAAGCTTTTTCCAGGATCCTTTGCAACTATAAGCACTTTTTTTTTTTTTTTTTTTTTTTTTTTTTTTTTTTTTTTTTTTAATTCCATTTGCAGGCTGTTTCCTCAGTGAAAAAGTGGTGGGTGAGCTCATGTCATTCCCATACCAGGTTTTTAGAATGAGAAAGCTGTGAAAGCTGTGTGTTACCTCATGTTCCTGGGACTTTGACCAAAGCAGCAGTCCTGACAAATGTTAGCTCAGAGATCACAGGGTACAGAGTGACTAAAAAAAGTGTGGTTCAGGGTAGATTTAACATGTAGTATTTCAGATGTAGTAGTAAGACTTTGGGGCCAAAAAACAAGTGGCAAGAGTTGAGGGAGTGGTAAAAAATAGTGCACCTTTCATATGCCTTCATCCATTAATGCAGATAACGCTCAGAGGGAAGCAAAGAAACACAGAGAATTCCCAGAGCTTTGTTTCAATTGATTATAACCTCTTCTGGCTTCCATGGTATCTTATCTTTACCAGGACGGTAGAGACAACCTAGTGTCTAACACTTTCTCCTGGCTGCATTCCTGTGGAGGAACTCTGTGATACCCTGCCCATTTTACAAATGAAACACCACAGGGTTGAGGGACAGCCTCAGGGTCATGCAGGGAACCAGTCTGAGAGCAAAGAACTAAACAAAGCTCTCCCAAATCTTCATGAGTGCCTTAACTACCTTTGCCTCCCTATCTAGTGTGTTTTAGCGCAGAGCAAATTTTAATTGGATAATGAGATAAGCAAAAGCACCTTGGGCACTGTATGAAATGGAGCATGGGAGTCCTTTCAGAAAAGTCTTTCTCTGGTGATGGTTGCTTTATCAATCCTGTTGATGTCCAAAAGTCCCTGGTGTCAAGGGTGGTTCAGCATTGGCTGTTCTCCATAAGCAATGTCACTATAGAGAGAGCTATTGAAGTCAGAATGCTCTGGAGAGTAATTTGTGGGACCCAAATCTGGCCCAAGAAAAGAGAAAAAGAGTGTCAGTGCTTGTCAGGGAAACTCATCTGAACACCTCTAGCAATTTAAGGGAAGTCCTACAGACACACCAGCAAAGCATTTTGCTGGTTTCCATTAAATAGTTATCACAGATCCTACTTGCAAGCAGATCCATTTCTTAATATATAAAGCAGTTTAGTCCCAACCATTATATATTTTTTTTTTAAAATTCCGTCAGTTTAGGAGCGTTAGCACAAAGCAATAAATTCTCCTTTGAACTATTAAAATTTTTGTTAGGCAACATCATAGCAAGAAGATCACCTTGTCTTGTGATGGTGGGTTAGTCCCACGAGCCCTCCTATGCTCTTCAGGTCACTAATGAGCTATTCAGCCCTCACTAAATAAACCCTATGGCAGTCCTCACCCAGGAACTTCCACACCCCTTTCATGAGTACATTTTTTCCCATGTTATAAGTGTGATAATACAGGTCAAGCTGTAAATGGGATTCTTGTTTCATTAATCTAATTGGACAGCAAGGTAGATTAAAGGATTAAACTAATAAATGGAGATAACAGACTTTTCAGCTGTTTTGGACTGGCAGAGCAAGTTCATTCTAACATGGTTTAACCCTGTAAGCCACATTTTTACCACCTTGTGGCCCTCTGAGGTGATGGTTCTCTGACATCCTGTAATGCTCTGCTAATTCCCATGCCAAAATATTCGCTGCCATCCTTTACCCTCTGTGAGTTACTGGGTCTGAGCCAAGAATCTGTCAGCATAAGAGAAGCAAAATCAGATGGTGCAAGGCTGATTGCAGTCCATTGCTGTCTCACCCAGGCCTCCCACTGGTCGTTCTCAGCAGAGTCACTGCTCCACCAGATTGTTCTGCTGCCAGTGCATCAGTCAACAACATTAATAAATGGTTATAAAGATAAGTTCCACCTTATCCTGAAGGTAATAGAAAAGATCTCAGCAAAGAGAAAGACATGCAAGGGTAACCTTGGCTTGTGAGTTTTTTGGTAGAGCAGGGGTAGGCAAGACCTCCCTGGGAAGCAATATTGCTCCACAGGCAGTGAGACTGGGATGTGTGAGCTCAGTAAAACCCTTCTGTCTATGGTTTTTCTCTAATTCTGGTACCTGCATCCATGGGAGTTGTGCAGTGTCTTGAGGTCTTTGTTATAGCACAAAAGGAAGTCTGGAGCAGACCCAAGTACTTTTTTACTTTGCCACATCCAATCCAAGTTATTTACATATTATCACATTTAAACAGAATTAGAAAGTCTTCATCCTTTGAGTAGGGTCCCTGTGTGTTAAAGTTTCTGAGATGCTTACAGGTTAAAGGTAGTGGGGTTCTTGGATTACACCAGCATTCTCACACAGTTCCCTCTAAAACAGGACTATGCTTATCTCTACTGGTGGCTGTGGTAAAAGACTAAATGATGTTGCTGACATCTCAAGCTTTTTGGAGTGTGGATGATCTTTTTATAAAACACAAATTTCAGTAAGTTAACCTTATAATTCCTATAGACCTTCTTCCTCATCCACCCCTCTAATTTGTTCTGGATAGAATTAATCTCATCTCCCACCATTGCCTTTCTGTCCTGTTCCTAGGAGGACCCTTAGGTTCACAATGGATTTCCTAACTGAATTACTATCCTTGTGCAGAAAAATATTTTGGCCTATGGACCAATTTCATCTCGGATCCTGGGGCAAAGCATGTGCCTTGTAGCATTCTCCTTTTCTGCACAGCCAGTCACCAAATGAAAGCTGGTGTTCCTGCACCACATGATGTACAGCTCCACATTCACTCTGCTCTTAGCTTGGGCCAGTAGCCAATCCTCCTCCCTGTAAGCCAAAGAGTCTTGGATCTGTCTCATTTCTGGGTGGGACCAGATAATGAAGATACCATCCAAGGTGTCATGTCCTAATGCCAGACCACAGGCAAAGAGAAAGTCTTAATTTAGTCCGATTGTCTTCACAGAGCTGTCAGACTAGGAATAGCTCTGCCTACAGACAACACATGGGAAGCTTCCTGTGAATCCATACAGGAAATATTTTCCCAGGCAGGACCCATTTCAGCCAAGCCATTTCTAAATGAGTGCCTCAGGAAAAGGCTGTGGTCAAAGGCAGAACCTCCCCTTGCTCACCATAAGACTGGGGAGGTCTAAGCAGTGACAGCAGACTTTTCCTCCCAGCTGGCAGAGACACCACCACAAATTTCTCTCCAGCTCCTAGGGTAGAACAAAACAGGAGCCAGAATATGGTGAATGTGAACTCTCTCTGGTACCTGGGCAGAGAAGGCAAAACTCCTTTGTCAACCTATCACCGCTTGTAGTGGAAATGACCTATTAAACCTCTCTTCCTACTGTCCTCTCCCTGGGTTCTTTCTTTCCTAGGTCTGTTAATTCTTTGTCAAAAGGCAGAAACACAGCTTTGACATAAAAAGCTGCTGTTTACAGTTGACAGAAAGCTTACATTAGATTGGGCCACCTGAACCGCCTCATCCAACATAAACAGAATTTATCAACACTGCTTAAGCCATTAACCCTGACAATTGAGGTTTTCCAGGGAAAGCCCTTATCAAAAGGGGGCTGCAAAAGAAACCCAGTGAGAAAAACCCTCATTGCCCCAAATGAACTCAAATAACTTCCATGAGAAGATGTGGATGAGTCTTGTTAGGCTCATCCTAATCCCTTTGACAAGCCAGGGATTCCTTCAGGTTGGAACACAAATCATCCAGGAATCTGCGTAGTTGACTTCCTCTGCTCTCCATTTGTATGGCAGCTACAATTTTTAAAAGATCATTATCTGATCAACATGGGATAGGAATGTTTGGATTTGAGCATCTGAGTCATTAGTGGAGAGGCCCTTCCATATCCAGTGGATTCTGTTCAGAGAAAGCTCCCCTTGTGTGCTCCCCACAGGGTTTGGGACTCCTCTCTTGCGTGTGCCCAGACACCAATAATGTCCTGGTGAAGCCCTGAGAAAAGGCTGTCTGAGGGAACCCACTTGGAGAATGTCTCCTGAAACTCTTCCCTCTCATCAGTGTTCAGAGCAAAGGGTGAGGCCAAGGGAAGAAGCCTGTAAAAAAAGCTTCACGTGGGCTTTCCAGATGTAATCAGGCTCTTACCTCAAACATTTGGCCCTTGTTTGCAAGGCAGAAGGCTTCTGGAAAAAGGCATTTTCCAGCACAGTGCTGACTTTCCATCTCCAAATTGAGACTCTGGAAAAAACTGAGAGTTAGAGACAACAAATAAAGAATAATAGGAACTTTTTCAACTTTGTGATGAGTTTTTAATTTTATCCCTGCAGGATTTTCAAAGTTTCAAGGGAGATAAGACATTTTCACATTCCAAATGCAGAAATATTTTTTCCTTTTCTCAGCTTCTCCTTCTTTTGAGAAGAAAACAAAAGGGAGTGATAGATAAAGGGATGATATAGGAGATATTGCAAACAGTTTTTTAGATGCACATAAAATTGCTTTCTGAGCTATAGATCTCGCTTGTTTTCCCAAAGGAAAATCTAACACACATCTACCTCCACCTGCTGGAAGGAGATTAAAAATGTTAACAATTAAAATTTTCAGCTTAGGGACCAAAGATCTTCTACATACTGCCTGAGGCTTGAGGTGGGAAAAAAAAATCATAGTGATCCCTCATAGTAAGGGCAAATATCCCAAATCCACATTTCTGGACTTAGTAAGACTTCAGTACACGGTACTAGTAAATGTTTAACACTGTAGGGCAGGGGGAGATTTGCTTTTGTGCTGAGTAAATTTTTGACTGTTTTTTTCCATGTTGGATAGATATTTAGGGAACAGTATTAGCCTTACTGAACAGTGGTGGAAATCCAATGGAATTTAGTTCAAGGCAGAAGCAGGCCATTGGTATGTGAACTGCAAAGGCAACTGAGCCTTTTCCTCTCTGCAGATGGTAAATTCACAGACATTCAGGACAGAAATATTCTCATTTTAATGCTTTCACTGCTGGCTGCAAAAATGCAATATGTTTAAATCACAGAGTAATCTTTTTGATCTAGGTTTGAAAACCAAAAAAAAAAAAGGCCTTTTGTAGTTTTAAAGAAGGTTGGCATTTTCCCACTTTTTTTTTAACTTTTATGGTAGTTATAAAGAATATCAGACTGGTCCTGAAGAAAGGATTCTTCATGACAGTATGCTAGCTTGGATTTTGGAAGGTTCAGTTTTGGGTCTGTATTTCACCACTGATTTTCCTTGTGGTGGCAGTGATGGCTGTAAAGCATTTTGTGTCATCAGTGACACTTCTAGCAGAAATATCATTCTCTCCCAAGTTTTCCACAGGCATTTTAACTAAAGATGTGGAATGGCAAAAAGACATTATCCAGACGATTAAAAAAATAGCCTAAAAGGAGATTTGCTAGCACTGTCCATAAAATTAGGATTTTACAGCTCTGAGAAGATGTTTTCAGCCTTCTGAATTTGAACATGGCCAGAAAGGCAGGCCAACTGTATGGGGATATCATTGGATTCTTTGAGTTTATGCCTTGTACCTTGACAGTTACCCCAGCAGCAGGAAAATCCAGACTCAAGGGAGACGTGGAAGGGGCTGGTGGGATAACAGAGCTGCCAAGTATAATTTCCAAGTCTTTTCTCTGCTCTCTGTGGATGCACTTCACCATGAGCATTACCAATGAAACGCTGGTTTTGCACAAAGCATCCGTGGGTTGTCAACATCTTCTTTCCTGATCCAGGGAGGAGCATGGAGAAACCGATAATCTGAGAGATCCTCCTAAATCCAGGGACTCTCCCACCAGATGGCTGGTCCACAAAGTACATCATCCAACCACAACTGCTGAGCAATTCTGAAGGCCTGACAAGAGAATGCTGGTATTTTATTGCTGCCACATCCCGCCCTGGTGTTCTCTTTCGAATCAGTTAAACATTGCAATCTATCAAAACTCAGCCTAGGTGACCTTGAGGATCCATTCAAAATTCAGGTTTAAAAATAGCAGACAGAAAGTGTGCATACTTTTTTTATTCATGCATGTCTCCAGAGAACCTTCCACAAACCAGAATGTGTTTTTGATTATGGTTTACATCAACAGGCTGATCTTGGGCACTTCTGTCTATGTGTGTTTCTGTTGCTGATTTTTTTTGGAGGGGATGTGCGTGTCTGTGTGTGTCTATGTGTGTCTGTGTGTGTCTGTGTGTGTCTGTGTGTGTGTCTACCGTGGCCCTTGTTTCCTCTGGAGAAAGGAGACAGTAAAACCCACTTGAAAATTTATACACACAGTGTCAGGAGCTCAGTTCATTCATCTGAAGACACTCCTGCTGTGTTGGGTAAAATGCCCAGAAATATTCAGGGCTGAGTTGACCACAATTCTCTGCTTCCACGTTGTGCTTGCTGCCATATTTGGAAGCTGTGATTCCTTTGCTCCCTGTGGCTGACTCAGAATTTGCATTTGCTTGATACCAGCATTGATTTCCTGTCCCTTTGGGTAGCTGTAATGGATGGAGTGGCCATGAAAAGTTCAGCAGGACAAGTAGTGAGAGTTGGTAAGCTCAGTGGAGCAGTGTCAAATGTCAGCCAGTGGCTGCTCAGATGTCAGGGATGCAGATTCAGGTGCTGGAGTCTGGCAGACGCATGACCCGTTGGTTGCAATGTGTTGTTAAAGAAATGAAACCTACCCAAGTTATTTGAACAAACTCTCACATATTGCAATTGGCAGCCTCATGCTGGGTCTGCCCTAATCACCTGCCAGCATAAGTTAAGAATGTGATTTCACATCTAATGATATTTCTAGACTAGCAAAAGACTTTGAGGGAGTGGCGTACTTTTCCAACCCTCTCTGCTTCACAGCAAAATTTTCATATAGCCAAGAGCCACAAGACTCAAAATACACGTCTCATGAAACAGAATTGCTTCTCAGCAAGAGACAGTGGCTCCCTTCACAGTCCCACTGGGAAGTGTCTTGAAGTAACCCATCTTTTCCAGACTCAGTGATCCCTGCTGGCTCATTTCCTGCCACAGCTAGGAATTTTGATTACCCAGCAGCTCTCACATGGAAAGCCACACTTGGACACTTACAGCCTACAAGGATGTTGAGTCACAGGATGCCATCCTTGTCCTGGGACAGGACTGGTGTAAAACCCTCACCTGTGTTGGGTGGGCAGTACTTCATTAAGAGTAGAAGGTACAGGACATTCTGATGCTAATGCTGATGCTGAAGGGAATTTGCCATCATGGTAAAACCTGTAGCAACATCAGAAACATTTTTCAGGGTGGACTATGAGCATAACAGAAATGGAAGCTGTGACTTTGGCTGCCTTTGAAGCAGTGCTTCTTGCCAGCAGCTACCACATAGCTCTTACAATTTTGTGTGCTTTCAGCATTTCTGAGGGCTTGTATGTGCTGGTGGGTGCTGGATGCAATGCACAAAGCCAGAGGTGCTGGGAGAGAGGGATCACATGTAATTTTTGTTTGCCTTGCTGAGACTCTCGGAAGCCTTTGTCCTGGAGAAAAGCTAACTGCTGCTGTGATGTGATAGAGGCAGTGTGCATAAAGGCAGTTCCTGCTCAAGAGTGAGATGAGAGACAGCAGCAGATACAGCTGATGAAATAAACTTTCTTTGTTGCCTCATCATAAGTGGCACCAGCCTCAGTCTGTCAGTCTGTTATCAAAGCTTTTTCATGCTTTGCAGTTTTGAAGGAAAGCAAGAAGTTGCCTCTAAGGCTTCTTGGGAATGCCCTCCCTAGCACGGTGGCAGCACACTGAAAACCTGTGCCAATGAAAATCCTGTGCCACTGAATACGAGGAAGGGTGCAGATGAGGTGTTAAAAGCCAGCAAACTGTTTAAAGTTAACACAACGAAGGAGGGCACTAAGTGAACAAAAGAGAAGGGCTAAATTTAAAAAGTATATGCTAAGAGAACAGTTGTGTCTGTCAGACTGCTGCCCATAGGGCTGGTAGTTCTCTTCCATTCTAGGACAAGTTTGAAGGTTCAATTTCAAGTGATTTTCCTGTACCTTTTAGTACCACAAACTACACATACATTGCACTCTTCACCCAAGAGTCTTCCCCACAACATCCATTCCATTTAGTAAAATTGTATACAGGTTGCCATGGTAATTAGTATCCAGATCCCATTCTAGGTCTCAAAATAAATGGCAAATACATGACATAACATTTTCAGGCTCACACAGGAGTAAAAAGAACCTCTGGGAAAGAAATCCTGAAATAAAGGGAAAAGTAACATTTTATGACTCTTGGCAGAAAGAATTCCAACTGTACAATAGCCTTTATCCCAGTTTGATAAAGAAGAGAGCAAGAGACAAGGAAAATGGCCAGTGTGTCACAAACACAGAAAACCTTCTGGAGCGGATTGTCTTGAAAGCTTCTCACACTGCATTTTGCACAGGCCTCAAACTTTCAGCTGCTCTGTCACATTCATGTCATCTGTAGAAAATATAAAATATAAAACATTAAACACTTTTGTTTTAACTAATTAATGTGTTTTTTCATCCCACACTTAAATAAGCTTAACCAGCCATCCTGCAGTGTGTGATAAAATTGAGGCTCTGCTATCCCATGCAGATGCAAATGTTTGCAGCCATGTTGATGGATGCCTCTCCAGATAGTTTTCAAGAGCAGTGTCTGGACTTGAAGAGTGAGCACAGTGCACTTGTGGCTCTGTCAGAGCAATTGCAGCATTTCGTAGAGACTCTCTTGTCTCTTCAAGGTGACAGCAGGACAGTCAGCAAATATCCTTTCTTCTGTAACTCTGCACAGGGCTTTAGATCAAAGGTTGTACAGGGAAAAAAGGTTGTATAGGAAAAGGGAGGAAAGTGTCTGAAAGCTGTTGGGAACCACCTCTACCATTCAGTTGTCAAATTTCCAGCTCTGTCACACTTTGTCTTTGCATTTATGTCTGTTTAATGAATTCTTTCTCTTCCTCTTTTGCTATTTCTGTGCTGCTTCAGATGATGAGGACAAAGCTAAGCTGAATCATTGACAGCTAACAGAAGAATTTATATTTCCATCAATATCTATAGAGTCCATAAAGCATAAAATTCAGTGTTTTTGAGAACAGTCAGGAGTTCCAAAGAATTTGCACTGTAGATCCCTCCGATCCTGGGCATGTGGATCCATATAATTTATTAGAAAGGATTTGAAATATCATAAAGAAATAGCTCTTCCCTGAGAGGAAAACTTTGTCCTCCTGAAAAGATCAAAGATAAAGCATACTGCACTGGCAGTCCTCTAATGGTTTAAGAATTCAACTTCAATAGCAGATAAATGTCTCAGTTCTTCTGAAAAACATTACTGAACTCAGAAAGAAACAGGCTTTTTCAGAGTGCAGTTTATCCCACTCAAAATTGCCCAGGGAAGTCACTGCTATAAGTGCTCATTTCACCTTGTGGAAAAAGTGCAAATAAGTATCTTTCATTTCTGGTATTTTACTCTGTAGCTCTCTGCAGCTGATTCTCAGTGTTTGTCAACATTAAATATTTAAATACAATACAGCTTTTTAGACGAAGAGAGCAAAAGAAATGTTTTGTCAACCTGACTGCTGAGCAATTACAATCTTTGTGTCAGTCCTTAAAGAAAAATAAAAACTGAGACATTCATCAAATGACATTCATCACAAAGGAATGAAGTTTATATGAGAAGATTTACACACCCTAATCTCAGCCAGCCACATCCTGATTCTGCAGTAGGCCACTTGAAATCAAAATGACTTTTCCTCTGTAATTAGGGGCAATTGGGAAGAGTGGTTGTCCTTGGTGGTTTATGCAGCACTCTTGAGTCCTTGTCTTTCTGTTCCCTATGGAATTCTGGATGGTCATCAACAGGATGGAGGTGTCTGAGTATCACCTGAGCTTCCCCACTTGTAGCATCTTTAGAAATCAACATATCTGTGCCATTTAAACCAGTCAGCAGTCTTGCCCCAAAGGTTGATGAGCAAAATACCCTCACAGTTTCTCTCATCATAATATATTTACTAATGTAGTCTCCGTGGTTGATTTGCTGTCATGCATAAACTGCACAGCAAAGATCTATGGACAAAAGACCTGCTTTTTAAAGTCATTCCCTGCAAGGGGAAGCCTGGTGATCCTTTCCAAACAGCAGCTGGGAAAGCGGGGCCAGAAAATGGCTGTCACGTTCCTGCTAGCTGAGAGCAGGGCTTGTCCTCTGACTCCTTAATTCCAGGCTGCCAGAGTAATACTACAGAGAAATGTCTTATTCCAGAAGCTGTCCTTGCATTTAATGAGAAGCAACCACAGTCCCAGTAGCCAGCACTGCCTTCCTTAAGGTGATACCCTGGCAGGTTTCCCACGGTAGTTCAGTAGCTTGGCAATTTCTTTTCTAAATTTACAAGCAATCTCCTGTTACATAGTGGGGCCAGCTTCTGGGATATCAAGTGGTTTTTCAGGTGTTGTATTACAGGGGGCTGGAAGTTTTTATTCACCAGGCAATGTACGCAACCAGTGTGTGTTCAGATCGCTGTGTCTCCAGTGTTTCTGCTCTAATTCTTAGCTCAGTTTTGCATCTTCCCTTGTCCCTTTCTCTACTTCTGGTTCTTACCTATTAAAAAATTAAAACTGTATGGGGATGAAAAAGTCTTAGCTGAAAGAAGTGATGTCTCGCTTAATTACAAATTCAATGAGCACCTCAAAGGGACAGTGTTGCAGAAAGTTTTAAAACTGGTGGCACATCCAAGCTCCAATTTATGACAAGAAAACTTGAAGTGTAAATGTAGTTCATAGGACTGCAGATGAGTGACTGGTCCAGGGTGATGAAGAGATTCTGGCTCTAGAATGTTTAGGATTGTTCTTGTGTTGTTAGTATCTGTCTAACTGCTTAGTTGAATTAAGCAAAACATCTGAAAATGATCAGTCCCCCCCTGTAAATGTCACTGTTTCTTAAAAGAAGACTCTGACTTACCAAAGATTATAATATATACACATGTGTTTTATCTCTGCAAGATGTTTTCAAGAGGTTGAATAAGCCAGTCTATGTGCTGACATGAACTGTAAGCAGAAGATCAGCTTGAAATATTAGGCCAATAATATGGATAATATACATCCAGTTGCACTGCAATCCATCTCACTAGGTTACTCGGGTCGTGGTTTTGCCAACTGAAGTTAAAGTGCAACATCTGGGATAATCCCACATTTCACATGTTCTTGCTTTGTTTTCTCAGTGCTTTGGAGTTATTTGTAACCCCAAACATTGACAAAGCCCCATCACCACTGCCTTTGAAAGGAAGACATTAACTGGGCTTTTTCCCAACTTGGTCATTCCAGTGCTATCTAAGGGTCAAGAACAGCTGCAGAAAGCTCTGCCTCGAGCTCTCTCTACACGGGTGGCAGATTCCTCTGTGAGGGTCAGTGGCTACTCAGCGTGTGCTTTGTATTTACCAAGTCATTCTTTAGAAGAAGACAATTTCTTTCAAAAGCCAGATTGTTTTAAGACCTGTCAGGGTTCCACTCCCCAGGTGCTGCTCACCATTCCTGTTGTCCTTGATATTATTGTTCCTTTCATTCCGCTACAATGGTGCAGGGTGAATTCTGTGCCCCCACACTATCCTCATTCTAGTTCATAGGAAAGATCAGATAAGTCAGTACAGACTGGACTTCATTCTTGGGAACTCTTGAAGATAAGCCTAATTGTGCACTATGTTTTTTTTCACATGAGTTCATGATAGCAAGCCTGTGAAATAGTTCATGACCTGGCATCCACATTCAGTATATCTATGGTACTGAGAAAAATGAAGTGTTATACCCATGACCTCTAACATGGTAGATAATTCAGATAAAATTTGTAGCGAGTAGAAAAATCTCATTTGTCATAATTCTGGCACAGACTCCATAGCAGCAGAGAGGCTGATGGGTACAACATGAGCACATTTAAAATCTAATAAATTGCAGTAAGGAAATGGTTGAGTCATGTGTAATTTTCCCCCCACCCCTTTACTGTCAGGGACAGTCTTTATTTCTTAAGCATATCTTATTAATGGGATGCTCAGCAACCAGTTGCAGAAGGAATTTTTTGTTTGACCAGAAGAGCAGGGAGCATTTTAGCATCTTTCCTTGGGTTGCCACTGCTCAAGTTTTCCAGTTACTCTTGTTTTCTAGTAAAGCTCCCTGCAGAACTGGATGAGGTATTTTTGACAGAGCTATAGGCTATTTGCAGCCACTTAATGGTTGTTGGTTTGCAATCAACACCAAGCTGATTGAATTAAAGGTATGATTATTCCCCTAATGGATTTAATATAAAGCTTGTGTGGACAGGTTTACATAAATAAATTTCTAGTAATGCCAATCTTAAGTGAGTAGGAAAAGGTTTCAGATCAACAAAAGTAATTTTTAATTTGACCAAGTACTCATTATAGGTGGTTTTCTGCTCATTTAAAAAGTCAGCTTAAGAATTCGAATAAAGCCTAAGGGGTTCCTGTGTGGACAGGTTTCATTCAAGGCAGGGAGGAAGCATTAATTGCTGGACAATCCACAAAACCATTTGCTTCTGAGGTCACCTCAAGGCAGAGATTTGGAACAACCAAGGCACTTTCTACCATCATCTGTGTGAAATATTAATCTCATTTAATTCCACTGATCCTTCTGTTAAGATTTCTGCCCTGAATGTTTTGGGACACATGCAAACAGAGCAGCTTCTGGGAAAGTCACTTCACAATAACTCAACAAGCTTCTCCAGATTCTCAGTCAGGGCTTTTGCTGGATTGTTTGTTCATAGAAAGCTTTGACAGTCAAACTGAGAGGGAGTGTCTCCTCAGCTTCGACTATATAATCTGTTCTCAATGAGCATCTTTAGATCCTTCTCTTGCTGAGACAATTTTATTTCTACATTTTACATTAACAGACTGGGAAGCAAACCAGTCCTCACAGCTTTCCTGGTGTTGCTGGCAAGCCCATTTGGAACTTCATGAAAATATATTGTACTTGAAGGGGTTTCCTAGGTCAGTTTTAGAAATTGAAGTGAAGCTACAGATTGAATCTTATCAGCTTTATAACTCAGTGGAATTACCACTGATGCAAAGTGAGTTACTGCAGGAGCAGAAGGACCTGTCCAGCACTGAGTCTTTATTGTCTGATGCCTCATGAACCACAGCTGGCCCCAGACCCTGAGCAGTGTTTGTTGGGCACCTGGATAATGTGGGTATGCCTGGGTCAGCCCAAGCAGGGGAAGAGAACAGATCTGTCCATAGCCACAAACAAGGCCAGTTACAAAAGAAAGGTTTGAACTGTAACTCACTAAATTCCCACCTCAGCAGAACAGGATTGATGCTTCCACTCCCAAGCATCATGCAACAGCATGAACCATTTGTGACCTATCATTCCTACCATAGGAATAAACACAGCAAGGACTCCTCAATAGTAAAACATCTAAGATAAAACATGGTAAAAGGGTGTGAGCTGTTGGTGTTGCTATGTCTCAGCACTTGAGTCATCCATGGATTGGTTGGCAGGAGGAACCATCTTTTCCTCTGGACACAGTAATATTTGGGAGTTCCATATGGGCATGAAGGAATCATCTGTTTTATTGATGAAAGTAAAAGAAGACCATAATTATTTGTATAGGTGCAGTTTGTATGTAGCAGTTGCTGAGGAAGCTCCATCTCCAATGGCAGTGGTGGATCAGTAAGACCCCTAAGCCTATCCATCTGTCCATCACTCAGAATTAATGGAAATATAGACAGCATGGGCTGGGCAATTCTTTCTCCTCAGTCCCTTACAGTAGAGGTCTGAGAACAGAGGTCACTTTTTTTTTTGTTAATAGCTGCAGATGGATTTCACTTCCCTGAAGTTGTCCAGTCCCTTTCTGTACCTGTGTTTATGTCAGATCTCTTATGCTCCAATGTGAGGTTCTGTCCTGTCCCCTGATAGTGGATTTTCTGGTGCTGCATCACCCTCCTCTTCTGCCGGAACACAGACTTTCATTTCCCTGAGCTGCCACAATAGCATAAACCTTGAAGGAAAAGCCCCACCATTTTTAAAAAGGGAGGAGGAAGAGTAAGAAACCTGAACTGGAGAAGCAATGATATGATTTAACAACCAGCAGCTTTTCCCTGTTTAGTGTCCCAAAAATTTTAGGAGTAGATGAAAACCACAGCATGCAGGTGATCAAACGGAGTACTTTGCTTCCTAAATCAACGTAGGGAAGAAGGACTAGCTGGCATTTGTCACGCCCGCCAATTTGGCTGAAGTGGAATTTGAACCACGCTGCTGGAGATATTGGACAGTTTTCTTTCATCTGGTTGTGGGTCGTGTCACATGGCCACCATATGTGTTGTTCCCCAGCACGCACACACACACCTCTCACTCTGCACAGCTGTAAAAACAAACATCAGCTGCCTTTTTTCAGTCCAGGAGAGTTTCAGCTCTGGAAGCAGTGGAAACCCCTTTTCTAACAGGATTTCACATTGCAGATTATCTTTAATCCAATTCATCTCTGACTGATGCACTTTTTGGAAGCCTGTGACCCATCTGCAGAGTTTGCTAGATGGAAACTTCTGTCAGCTGTGCTGAAACCGCTTTCTCTGCTGGGCTGTAATAACAAGGAAAATCCTGTAATGATCTTCCTCAACCATTGAAGGGCTTTGTTGTGGTCATGAGCAAATCTGAATTTATGGCAAGAGCATTAGGTTGTATACAAGGAATAGATTTTACTGGACCTATTGAAGTCATGCATATTAAGTTGGACTCTTCTTATTTCTTCTAGAAATGAATGCCAGAAAATACGTTTTTGTTGTTTCTGTTTTTCAAGTAGTGCTTAGCCTTGGGATTGCACCAAAAACCCAGAAAGCCCAAGGCAAAATGTTCTGTCACAATGCAAAGAAATGGAGATCTTTCCAATCCCTCAGAAAGAGGAGCCAGTCACAAACTGCTGTCTTGTCATAGTATCTCTAGGAAAGGGATCAGTGCCACAGTACAGCACTGAGAGAAGGGTTGGAATGTTAGAGAATGCTGATCTGATTCAGATTTGGGATGTAAAAATGCAACAAATATTTTGGCGCCCTTTTTTTTGAGGGTACAGTCAGCTACCCCAAAAAGAAACCTGACCCAAAAAGTGAAAAATACTGTGGCTAGAAGTTTGCAGTCATGTTGCAGTCCAAGCCTTGGCTGATGGATGAGGTAAGATGCTGTTGAGCAGGAACAGAAGTAGTCTGTGCTGTTGTGCAGTGGCCACATAACTCTGCTTATAGCCCACTGGCTGAGCTCAGGGGCAGGGTTTCTTTGCTTCATGCCTTACTGGTGTTTCCAGACTGGGTATGGGATTCCTCTGACCTTCAGTGGGCCTGTGAGTAAAACCACAGCAGCTGTGGGAGTGCTGGGGAAGGAAGCAGTGCCAGTAAATGACACATTTCCCTCTGCCTGATACCCCACCTCCTGTTTTCCAGCAAGATATTCAAGTAGGAAGCAGGGAAGGCAGAAGCATTTGTTCTGAGATGCCACAGTCCCTTTCAAATCTTCTAAAAGCCAGAATTTTCTTTATGTTTTTTATCCCTGTTGCCTTTTAACACTGACTGTTCCTTCTTTAGCCACATTAACCATGCAAACACTCTTGCTTCCATATGCTGGCTTTATAGCCATGTTTTTATGCCATCTTTATGAACCACAAAATTTTAGACTTCTGGTAGTAGAGGTGAGTTGTGTCTCTGACACTGTTTGCTCTCTTCATTTTATGGAGGTGAATTCTCTGAGAGCAGTGGATTCCTTGTTTTGGTAGGTTTTATTAAAATGATGTATGGAGTTTGTGTGTGCAGGAGGGTGTATACATATGTGCTGATTTATGTTTGCTTTAGAAGAGGCCCCCCAGTTCAAAACCACCCAAAACTGCTGACTTCCAAAAAGCAGCATGTAATCGATGGATTTCCTCAGGGTTTGGAAGGGATGAGGAGTGGGGGTCCTTGGCAACAGGGCTGAACTCATGCTGCTGGATTTTGTATTACTACTTCTGTTTGTCTAAAAGGGAAGCCCACAAACCTCAGACGAGCTCAAGTACTGAGTGAGCTGCTGTACAAACCCAGGCAGAGATAACTGTGCCCAGATGAGCTGGAAACATGATAGTGACATCGACCTTTTTACTCGTTCATTGTATCTTGACTTCAGAGATTTTCATGCAAGCCACAATCATATTTCTACTTAAATTTTTTTTGTTCTTTAGGATGAAATTAGATAGCAATGGGTAAAAACAGCGAACATTTTAAAATGAAAATGTGTTTTGAAAAAAGTTCTTCCATAGAAAACAAATACTGGAAAACATAAACAGTAACAGGAAGAATAATGGCATAAGGGAATTCAGCAGTTTATTGCAGAACTGTGCTAACAACCTAAGAATTCAATTTTTAACAACCACAACATTTAGACTTCAAGAGACACTCTTGGTGTGATTATTTATCCTGCTTCTTACAATCTCAGGGGCTGTGGGAGTCTTCCAGAGGGTAAAAGTTTCCCCTATAGAGTAAATCACAGACAAGGCAGGCAATTCCATTTATACTGGAGGAGCAGAAGCTCAGAGACCTTAAAGGTGAGACATCTGAAAGTGCTCAAACAATACCCCCTTTGAAATATTCTTTGACACCACCAGAGTTAGGACAAGTAACATACCCTTTGAAGATACCACTTAAAAAGCTTTCCAAAATCTGCCAGTAATTTGAACCTCTCCTGTCCCTATCTCAGAGTACAGAATCCATCCCTTCCCTCTCTGGCAGTGTCAGCAAGGCAGGAGCTGCTTTCTCTGTGCCATTCCCAGGGCCATGGCCCACAGCACCACACTCTGTTGCCCTGTAAAAAGCCCAGCAAGGTTTCTTTCAGATCAAGGTTTAGGATCTTCAGGCCAGCAGATGGGCAGTGAGATACTCCAGGGTGGTGGCTAGAGGATGGTGTGGGCCAGCCCTGCTGACACAGAGATCTCCAGCTGGCAGCAGCTCAGAACCAACATATTTGGCTTTTGTGTAATTGCCCCTTTGTTGCAGGGATATCTCAAAGCTGGAATGGCATGGGAAGCCTTCTTCCCCTGGCTGCCTCCCTCCCCCAGCCCATCTGAGGAGGGCTTTGCATTCTTTGGTTGCTAAAGTGGTGTGTGGATGTGTGTGTGCAGATATTCCTGTGCTAACAGAAATGTCAGGAAAGGAACCTCCTGTTCGGTTAAAGTGCAACCAGGAGAGGCTTCCCTGCAAGATCGTGTATGTTTTCCTTAAGATAAGGCTATAGAGGGATAATATCATTCCCTGCAAAAAGATTTTTCAGCTCCCATGACACCTGGAGCAAACAAATGTCTTGTGGCCCAGCATTGATAGATGCAACATTAAAAGCAATTTGATATCCTCTCCAAGGCTAAAGTAAAGAGCCTTCTCACATGCTGCACCGAGGGACTCATGATGAAGGAGTTTTTTTCTTCCAGCCCTGGAATACGTTCTGCTGACTTCCATTTTTGTAAGTTTGCTGATCTGGAGGGAGTTGGACCATTGAGAACATGAAGAGAATGAAGCTTTCTGTTGTGACAAGACCTGGAGGAATAGGAGGTGAAAAATGTTCCCTTGAAAGAATTGAAAATTTCCTTCAGACACAGAGAAATCACTTCCATGTCAACCTTCTGCTCCTTTCCCCCTCACTGAATGTTAGTAGTTCCCCACATCCATTTATCTCCTGTCTTCATCTTACCCTTTCAGCCACTCCATGCTCCCAGGCTTGACTTGTTTCTCCTCTGTGGGCAGAGACCCTGAGGCACAGATTCTTCTCCATCCTCACATCACCACTGCATTTGTAGATGTGGTCTCATGCTGATTCATCTGTTTCCATGGATATATGAAGTGTCTGGAAATGGTCTCCAACTCCTAATGCTTTATTTGTGTACTCTGTTCCCCTGACTGCTCTTGTTCCTATCACCATGAAGAACTTCTGTTCTGCTTCCCTGAACTTTCCAGTCCCTGGAAGTCACTGTAGCCCTTTTTTCTTGGTTATCCAGACTCAAAAGATCATTGAGTTCTCTCAGACAGCTCCCACAACTCTTCCTGCATTGCAGGATCTGGCCAAAACACCATTCCTGGGTGATGGAGCACCTCTGCTTAATTAAATGTTTGATTAAATAATGGACTCCTTGCCGTGAGATTCCACAGAAGTGAGAGGTTTGTGTAAGGGCAAAAAATTTGGGCAAAATTCATAGAGGAAAAATCCAGCAAGTCCATTTAAATCCAAAGACATTATCACTAGCTCCAGAATCACCTGGACTTACGATTTCTGATATTTGGACAAAAGTTTTAGAAAATCAGGACGGTGTTTGCTTTGCTCCATGAGACTGCCTGGTAACTCTCTGTACATGGGTACCATGGGTAAAAGCACATTTTGGTAGATTGGCATCAGGCCTGAGCAGCTGCAGGTGATATCCACTTGCAGTTCCTTTTGCAATAATCCTGCCCAAATCCTGCTCTTGCTCTCTTTACCCCCCTGACTTCCAATCTCATCTATCAGTGTGTTGCAAGAATCTTCTTTCCCTACAGCCTTCTTCCAGCTTTCTGCTTCTGCTTTTCTTCTTTCCTTCCCAGTCAATCTCTCCCCCACATCGTGCTTAATAGTTGGGGGAGAAAACAGTTCCTTATCATGTAAATCTGCAAAACCTCTTAGGGTTCAAGACAATTTACATCACAGAGGCCGTGCACCTTGGAGCAATCCCGACCCCTCCGGGGGGAGCTCACGGAGGAAGTTACTCATTTTGTGGTTCACTCAGTTTGCCCAATGATTTCACGTTTCAATCCACAGTTTGCTAACCTCTCCTTTGGAAACGCTGATGAAAATCTCGTGGAGTTCAGTTTGGGGTTTCTGGATTGTAGTCCCTGCAGGTGACTTTTACTTTTCAGGCGGCTTGGCTGCTCCTTTTCCTCGGGGGCTGTACTCCTGCCTCCCCAGCAGCCAGTTGTGCAACACAGGGTGCAGTGATTTGCAGTCTGCCTTTGCACCGACTCATTCAGGGCTGAGGTGCAGGACACTCCTCCTGTTTGCCAGGGAAGCCAATCCTTCCCTACAGTTGCAATGCCACTGATAAAAATCACTGCATTGTTCTTCCCCGGCATCCCTAAGGACAGTGTGCTGGGGAGGAGCTCCTGAAGGTATCTTTTACCAACGAGCAGAGCAACTAAAATAAAAGACCCGTGGAAGCCTCTGCCTAAAGCTCAAATTGAAGCTTGCTTGCATTCTGCTTTATTTTGGAGGCAATAAATAGTTTTTTAAAATTTTTTGCTGTTCACAATACTGGGAGATGAGGAGAGGGGTCAGTCAGGTAAATGTACACTTAAGCCCTCTTTATTTCCTTTTATTTTCTTTATGCTTTCATTTTGTTGCCTATTTTGTGGCAAGAGCTTTCTGGAACTGGAGTTGTCCTAATATTTTCTTAGGGTCCTCTCAGACTTTCTCAGTGCAGCTAATACCTGTTGATGTTGATGCAAACCTACAGACTTTCAAAATATTACCAGTTCTTAATAGATATTCACTTATATTTCTTCTTATAAACACAGGTAATCTTCCTTCAGATGATTTAAAAAATTATACTATAATATAATACAGACACCAGTAATTACATTTAGGTCAACTTTCACCTGAAATATCTTACTGCTGCAGTTCAGGATCCAGGTTCTGTATCCTACTCATAGTGTGCATATTAGATCTATTAAAGAGCCTACCAGAAATTCAGCTACTAAACATTTGAGAAGTGTAATGTGGCATCAGGAGATCTTTTCAAGAACAACCAGTTCACAGGAAAGGTCTGGAACACTTTGTTGGGGGAAATTGTCCTTGCTAAAAACCTCCAAGAGTTCAAACGATGACTAAACAAGTCCATGGGAAAAAAAAATCTAAATAGAGTTATTAAATACAAAGCAACCAAGCCTGGTTCAGGGAATCCTTGCAGGCTGGGTGGTTTCAGAAGTCTTGCTGTATATGTTCTCAGTTTTTATTTTCCTCAAGACATGTGTTGCTCCCATTTAGAACTGTCACCCTTCACTCCCATCCCTACAAAACCTAAGAGTAGTACTTTACAAAGAAAGTTTAAAGAAGAAATTGAGGAGAATTGACCAATTACAGAGATAATAAGTTTAAAAATGGGTCAAAATACAATTAAAAAAAAAAAAACCTAAGAACAGGAATGCAGAGAAGGATGCTGAAGTAGACACTTCTTATGCAGCAGGAATTACTCCCTGCAGCAGGAATTGTCCAAGGAGCTACAGCAGTGATCTAAGACTGGAGACCGGTGGGACTCCATGGAAAACACTGGTCTGACAAGGTGACTCTTCTGTGTCCATACTGCTGAGCTCATTGTCACGAATCTTTCATGAGATTCCAGACTTCAAACCCATTTTACTGGGGTGAAGTGTGGCTGCAGGACATAGTGACTGAATAACCTATTTCAACTTCATGACTCATAGCTTGGTTTTTGCCTTTTTTTTTCCTTCTGATTTTCCTAGAGGATGAGCTTTTTTCTGATACCAGTTCAAAAGTGATTTAACTTTAGTTTAGTTAAGACTGACCTCATCCTATACTTGTCCAGCACTGGTTGCTGAATTAAAGACCCCTTATTCTGAACATATTCATATGTGATATGCATTACAGACATCCTTTAGCCCAGAGCAAGAACCTCATTATTGGCAGGAAAAGTCTATGGGCTTTCAGGGAGCCATTTTCAGAAGAAATGTTTGCCTAAAACTTATTATCTGCCTAATGTCTTTTTTGTCCACCTGCCTGTGTCGTGGGTTTGAAAACACAGCCCTGAATGTAGGTCTTTATGTGGCCCTTTTGATGTGTGCTGCTGACCTGTGAGCCTCACCTCTTGCAGTGAAGGGCTGCCTGCACCTGCACTCCTGGCAGACCTGCTCTGTAGGTGAGGGAAGGCAAAGGAAAGGCACCAGACCTTGCAAATGGAGCTGGTTTATTCCAGCACTGGTGCAGTGGGGCAGCTTTGCAGGCAGTGGGGGCATGGAGAGACCCACTGCAAGGCTGGGAGAAGGGTGAGTGTTGTTCCTTGCCCTCAGCTGAGCCAGCACTGGAGAGGAGCTGTGTGACAGGGTGCTGGGGATGCAGCTGGGCCATGCTGGTCTGAAGGCAGTGCCTGTGGCTCTGGTGGACTGGGAGAAAAAAGGATGTGCTGAGCATGGATAAGTCAGGAAAGCAAGGCTACCTGCCTTCCCTTTCCACCCATCCTTTAGAGTCTGTAGCTGAGCAAAAACATGAAAACTCCTGATTGAGGCCAAAGCAAAATGAATGGAAACAGGGAAACCAATGAAAGGTGGATGAGTCATCTCTTTTGAGGGATCTCATAATGTGGTGGTTCCCAACACGGAGTGCCAGCAGCGAGTTAAATTGGACAAATCTCCTAAATCATAAATCTAAGTTCTGAATGGCTGTGAAGCGTTGCTGAATGTGCAGAGAATGTGTTGCAGGTAAGAATGAGGTCCACATCTAACTGTTCTCTTCATATCTGGGCACTGAAGTGCAGGCTGTAGTGACTGTCCACTACTGCTTTAAAATTAGTATTCCTGTGTTGTTTCCTATTGTCCTCAACTAACCCTACATGCAAAAAAGGTAGAGCTATTTCAGGATACATGTAGGTGCAGTCTAAATGGAAAAGAAGACGTGGAAGCCAAATTAGAAATGGAGAGGTTTAGAATTTCAGCCAAGTTCCAGAGAAATCCCTGGCAAAAGTTTTGATATTGGCTCCCTTAGAAAGGTCTGAATATCCTGAAGTTGAAAAGTCTGAAAAAGTAATTCAGAATATCTTGGTGCAGAGCAAGGTGACAAAATGAAGGATGCATCACTCTGTAATTACCTCATCAAAGTGCTTTCAAATGACTGTGGCCTTAGTTGCACTTCCAAAGCCAGAGGAGAGATTAGGACCTCTGTTTGCTTGGATTTTGTGCAACAGGAAGAGTCTCTGCCCTGCAATTCCGCTGTATAGGGACTGGGCTTCTATATGAGGGCTTAGGCCAATACCAGGTAAGATTCTCCCAGCCAGGGGGAGCAAAACCAGACCCTCTCATCGGGGAAGCTGAGTTACGCAACAGGAACCTGTGAGAAGGTGCTGAAATTGAATCCCTGAGTTTTGCTCATCAGCCTTAGAAAAACACTTGTGTTGGAAGGCTCCGCATTTAATTGCTGGGGAAACTTGATCAGAGCAGAAAGGAGATTCCCAGCCTCTGGCTAAACTGTTGGCTTTACTCAGTGGTTTCTATCAGCCATGTGCTTCTCAGAAAGTTCCTTTCAGGTGCATCTTTCCTGAAAGATTAAATGCCACTGTGCAGATTACAGTGCTGGGGATTAATTGCCCCCTGAGGCAGAACAACTGATCTCCTAGGCCATGTGCACAGAATGCAAAACATGTATAAAGCAGGAAGCACAGAGTGTTTGCTGCACAACACAATAGGGAAACATTATTTAAGGATAACCTCACCTCTGAAGGAAGAGAAATAGGGAAGGAGTGCAGAGCAGAGTCTGTCCTAGGCAATAAGAAATAAGCGATCTTAGAAAGATACCTGAATTCCAGTTGCTGCAGGAATTTGGGCTTAATCCAACTCCACTAAAGTTGATTGAAAACTTGTGAATGTTGCATCCTCCATGCTGCAAGACGTGAAAAGCTGTTTGAAGGATGGGAGACGAGTGGGAGTAAAGGTTGGTGAAAATAGAGAAGCCTGAACTAAGAAAGTTTTCAAACTTTAAGAGACTTGAAGGGTCTGGAATTGAGGATGCCAGTTTGGAGAGTTACCAAGGGAGGGTAATTGCCTCAATATTTTGATCATAATCTTACTTCCAAGTCTGGTGTGCCTGCCCTCCCTTCCCCAAATTTATTTAGGTTTACTGAGAGCAACTTCCTAGATCCCATCTGTTAAGCGGCCACATCCACTTTTGTGCGAGCAGCTCTGTGTAGTATTTCAGTCTTGGTAGGTGCTCCGGGTGCCCTGCCCCACAGAGGGGACCAGGCTGGTGCTGGGCTGGGACTGCCTGAGCCCCTTTGCCCCATCAGATGTGGAGGTAAACGCAGCAAAGGACAGAGATCCACGGGCAAGAAGATGGGAGCAGATGTGTTAGATGATATCAAGAGTTCACTCACAGATTAAATAAACCACCGTGATAATGCAGCTGGACTTGTGGTTCTGGCAGACAGCACACTTCTCACATGACACTGAGTCACTTCGGGGGGTGTTTTCTTCCCGTTCATTTACCTCTCATTTTGCACTGCCTGTGAGTAAATAGTGAAATGGGATTCTCAGGGTGTGATCTTTACAAAGGCCACTGCAACACTTCCTCCAGAGAGCCCTGACTGGAGACAACTGGGGCTAGAGGGGGAGGAGGAAGTGTCCTGCTTGAACTTTTTGGTGAAAAATGCAGATTCAGTGACACCAAACTGTAAATTAATTTCATTTTCTGTTGTAAATGGAAAAAAAACCCGAGAAGTCAAAACAGTTATTTTGGTTTCCAAATTGAATGCTTGTGTTTTCCCATGTGAAGAGACTTTTCATGTCAAAGATTATTTTTTATTTCTTGTTTGAAATCTTGCAATGGAAAAGAAAATATTTTAGCTGATTTTTCCCCATTTCATCAGATACTTGAGAAAGTAATTTCAGATCAAGCCAACATTTTCTTTCAATATTTAATTTGGAAGAGGCAGGAAACTGAAATACCCACCATTCCAACAGTTCAGATTAGAACGAAAATATTCTTTTTCCACGGAGCTCTCACTCCTTATCCCAGGAGTCCGGAGCCCTGTGTGCAGTTACTATGGACAGGATAAGCACCTGGCCGGTGCACTGAAAAATGAGTGTCTGGTGCCCTCTACGGGTCCATCAAACCGGTGGGCCCCAGTCTGACCCCCGAATTCCAGTTTTTATGTCTGAAAATCAGATTTAGGAGATTGCGAATTAAACAGATTACCGCTCTGGGCAAGAAAAATCGATGAATGATTTGCAAGTTCTTCTTGAAATAAAATCTGCAACTGAGTTTTAAAAATGTGTCTTTCACCCCAGAATGCAGAATCACGATTTTTTTGGAAGGCAAGAGCTAAAGAAAATTAAATTATTGTCTCTTAATCAGGTTTAATATGGCATGAATGAAATGAGACAAGTGTATCAGAGGGAAACAAGGCAGCAGGGTCTTTCTCAGGATATTCCTCTTAAACTAGACCAGTGCAGAAGGTGCAAAGTCCCTCTATCTGCATACTGAGATGGCTTAATTTCCTCATTTTGGGCAGAGCCAGTGACAAACCCTATTTTCCAAGCCAGCTGTGCCCAGAGGCAGCCTTTTGAATTCACAATTTGAATTTTGGTGTTGGTGTGTCTGTGCTGGTTGTGGTGCTGGGAGCCTCTGAGACCTGCTTCAACCTGACAGTGCAGGAATAGCTCTGGTTTGCAGTAAAATACTTGAGGTGGAGAGAGCTGAGAGATACCAAGGGATTCCTAAGGGTTTTTTTGCAAATCAATTTACAAAGGTGCCAGAAATAACATGGAGTGCTGGCTGGGATGAGAGCAATTTTTGGGACTGAGACTTCCTGTGCAGTGCTGATAAAATAAACTCTACTTGCATTTCCCTGCTTCCCTACACCAATGTGGCTTGTTACAAAGTTCATCTCTCCCAGCCCTTCTTTCTTATTTATTTCTTCCCATGCATATGGAGCTGGCTTGGGAAATGTAATGGGCAGGCTGGAAAACTGGTGGTCTCTGTGCTCAGATCTGGCAAAGCCCAAATTCTGAGCAAGTATAAAATCTTTGTTCAGATTTTGAGTTGTGGGTCTAAGACCTGTGAATCTCTCTGGTTCCCAGCCTCATTCAGGGTCTGTGGGACAACCAGGCTCTTCCATAACATGTGGACAGATAATGAATAGGGAAGCCAAGGGCAGAGTGTGGACCTGAGCTTGGGCAGGAGAAGGGACAGGAGAGCAATAGTGGTGGCCCAGTGTCTCCTGCAAGCAGAGGGTTCCCTGACTGGTCTGAGGGTGGCTGCTTTTTCCTGACTGAGTTTTAGCAAACCTTTCACATCAAAGTGACCTTTCACATCAAAGTGACCCAAATCCCCAAACTCTTGATGGCATCTGAGCTCTGTCAGCCTGTGGGAATCCCGTTGAATTTGTGTGGCTGCAGCCCATCTTCATGTTGCCAGTAGCAACTTCCCGTCCTCCCATGCTTTGCCAGCACCAGTCCTGAATGGAAGAGATTGTACATTCACCTAGAATTAAATTTTTTAATTTGACAGAAAGCAAGAGAGGTGCATATAGAGTCAAACTCACAGGGCCTGATTGATTTGAAAAGAGAGGGAAGGGAAAAACGTCTTGGGTGCGGTTTACCTTGTAAAGTATGTGTTTCCCTGCTGGTAAGGTATGTATATGAGTTTCCCTCCAATTCAAAGCAAGCTCTGTTCATCTCTTAAGCCCCTGTGTTGCCAGGATGGGCACTTTAGGAGGGAGCAATCCATTCTGTGAGAGGCAGCAAGGAAGAGCGAGGTTGCAATGTGCAGCTGACCAGAGACATTTCCCTGTCGCAGGTTTCTGGGTCAGATGGTGCAGCTCAGCACGGGGCTTCTCCTGAAATGCACAGACCTCAGAGCTGGAATGGTTTGCAAATGATTTAATCAGATCCCTCATGTGGCACTGACTGATGGATCCCACCTTCTGCTGACCCGAATCATATGAGAATTCACCACTTCCCGTGGTAGTTTGTCCTAAAATTAATCATCCTCTCTGTTCAAAATGTGTCTTTTATCCCTCAGTTTCTGGCTTTGCCTTTCAGGCACAGGCTGTAAGTATGCCTTTCTCTGTTGCCTGAAAGGGTCTATTCACCTGAGCTGTTTTCACTCAGTGAAGTTATTTTTTTTTCTAATTGACTCATCTTAATACATTTTGATAACAAATCAGGCTGTAAATTAATTGTTAAGAAGGGTTTTGTCTATCCCTTTACTTCTGGTATTGTGTTTTACCCTCCCAAAGAAATGCCTCCAAACTGATACGGATTTTAATTATTCACACAAGAACTGGTCTTGGTATTGTACCAACACCATACAAAGAGAGAACCACCTGCCTTCATGGCTGTCTGTTCATCTAGTCATATGAAAGTGATATATTTAGTTTCTTTCTGTTTTGTCAATGCATCCTCTCTAGACTCTTCTACAGCTCTAATAACTAAGCTTTGCCTAAAACATGCCTTTATTGGTCTGTTGTAATGGCAGTTTGTATGTGGAGTGTTGCATTGTGCACAGCCAAATACATACCCAGAGTCTGCACATTGCATTTGCCAACCATCTCTCCAATTGATTGCAGATTTGCTTATCAAACTCTCTTTTCCATAAAATATTCTTGATTTACATTAGTTTTATTTTCAGACTTCTGTTCTTTCTTTGCCTTTCAGCTGAATCATCTATCAACTTCTCCATTCTTTTTGCCTGTGCTGATTTCAGGCTCCCTGGATGAAAATTGGCAGGGTAAGCCACTTTTTCTTTCTAAAACTCCCCCTGTGTTTACCATGTCAGTCCTCTTGAATTTCTTAGCTTTTTAGGACATGTTAATCATGTACTGACATTTGGTTAAGTCTTTGGGAATTTACATGTGCACATAGACCTCACAGGAGGTGAATCCTCCTTCTCCATATTGCTGTGCTGAAGTGCTCCAAATCCAGAGCTAAACCACTTGCTGAATATTTTTTTCTTTTCTCAGTTGTCTCTTATCAGCAATTTTACACTCTACAGTCAGGTAACAGACGATTGTTAGAAATTCTGTTATCACATCCTTGCTTAAGCATTTGTCTTTGGCTTCCAATCTGCCAGCAATAACTTTCCTGATCTCTTTTGCCTCCTTTATCAGTTACCTGCAGTTCACAGCTTCTAACTGATATTTAATACTGACATTCTTTCTTCTAAAAATGGCTTCATGTAGCTATTTCTATTACGGCTGGGATTTTGTCTGAATTTGGCTTTTAGCCAAAACTGGCCTTATTCCTTGATTGGGAAATTAGTGGTTTATTAAATTATAAATAAATAGAGAGGAGGAGGTGGTTAATGATGCAAAAATTGGCTGAAATAGTGATCCCCTTAAAAAATAAATCCTGTGCCAAGGAAAATATGTGGAGTCAGGTCAGAAAGACCCAGTCTCAATAACTGTTAGGAGAATGTGAACATGCAGAGATAAGAAGTTACTGCACATACCAGGTTGTTTAGGGAATAGCTTAGCAAACATAAGCCTTTGATGGGAGGCAGTGAAGGAGCAGGGGAAAGCAGCACAGTCCATCTTCAAGTTCAACAAAAGAATTTCAAATTCTTTTTTTTTGCAGCAAGTTGCTGCAATTGCAACAACTGATCTGTTCTGGCCTGCCATATCTGAAGTGGATCTTCTTGATAGATTTTTACTTTTATTTTAGTAATGCAAATCAACAGTACAGGTTTACAAAAAGTTCATGTTGACTGGCAAACCTTTACTTTTTTATCAGAGTATTTGGATTTTAGGGAAGTGTAGAATCACAGGGTCTTGCAATGAAATCTGCTTAGGTAATCAGTGCAAATTTGTCTTGGAGAGAGGTAATGCTGCTGGGCTGAAAATGCATTCTATGGGAGCAATGAAAATAAACAGCTTTGAGATGCAGGGAGGATTGTTTTGTGAATCACTGAAGAGATCAGTATAGATCCAGGTTCTCAACTTGCAGAGCTGGTTTTAAAAGAAACAAAAAATTTTTCAAGATCATTACATGTTCTTGGTCATGAATTCTGCTGCAGTCTTCAGCTGGGAGATGGGATCATGTTTGGTAAAGACAGACATATGTTACTAAAAACAAAAATAACACAGGAGGGAGAGAAGAAGGCAAGCAAGGAAGCAGGCTGTGGAGAAAATAAATCTGAGAACAATCTCTTTAGTAGGAAACATAGGGAAAATAAAACTATGCAGAAGTAAGACTGGTGGAAACATAGGGAGGGGTGTTTCCTGAGGGATCATTCTGGCACATAAAATGGGATGCAAAGAAAACCCCCATAACTAAAGTTTTGGGGCTGCTTGTGCAAAAGGCATTATCTTATGGAGTAAGGCAGTAATCACCTCTTCTTATCTTGAAGGTTTTTATCTGAGCTTGACAATTCTGTGACTCTCTTACAACTGTATCTGGCATTGGGACCAAATATCGAATTCCTAATACTGGCAAATTTGACACAGTTCAGAGAAGAGCAAGTTTAAAAAAAAAAAAAAAATAAAGGACCAAATTTGTTGTTTTACATGACTGATAGTCCATGCTGAGTCCAGCAGAGTTACTGTGTGCTCACACCCTGAGTGACTGAGACCAAAGCTGGGGCCCTCCTCTCCTCATGAGTCTTTAGCTCCATGCACAGAAGACATTTGTGGGCCCATTTATCTGTTCCTCTCTGTCCTGGGCCAGTGTTACAGTCAGTGAACCTCCAGCATTACAGAAATACAGACAACAAAGGGAAAGTTTCCTGATAGCTTGTTATATTCAGGGGATGGATGTTCCTGGAAATGAATGAGTAAGGAGTAAATGCCATCATTAACATGGCATGATAAGAATTCTGAGTTACCAGGATAGGTGGGTGGATCTGCTCCCTCTGCTTCAGCAAGCTGTGCCCTGGCACTGCTGGAGCTGCTGTTCCCTGGGGAGGCTGGTGGTTTGTACTCCCTGACTGCTGTGCAAGGCTGCAGAGTCAGTCTGGACTGGCCTTAGAGGCAGGAAAAAGACAGAGTTTTATAATCCCCCAAGACAGCAAAAACCTATTTCTGACATACCCTTGCTTTCCTGATTTTGTTACATCTGATTGCCTGTTCATGCTGCACTGTATCGTTACTCAGCCTGGGACAGCTTGGGATGTTCTTCTGTCCTAGTTGTCAGCACTGTGCTCCACGTGTGATGTCTGCCTTAAGCAGGGGTTTATAGAATTTCTTCAGAGTCTTTCAACTCAGCTGTGTCAGAGTGGGCCATCAGAGATGGCTTTGAATTTGCTGCTAACTGACACAGATTTTCTGAAGAGCAGAGGAGAATATGGCAACACTCTGGGATCTCAGTTGTGGAGATCTCATCATGCCCTTCTGTGCCAGCCAAGACTCAGAGGCATTGCAAGAAGGATTGGCCAGACCACTTGCCATGACAGCTATAAATTGTCCTGTCTTTTCAGGCAGACAAAAGAGCAGTGACAACTGTATTGTAGGCATTGGCTTTTGTGTGCAGTCGGATGTTGCCCTCATTCCAGACACACTGAATTCCTCTCCCCAGGGCTGCCCTGGCTGGTGCTCTGCACTCATGCCTTTCCAAGGCAGCACATTGCCAGGGTAGCAGTTTCTTTACCCATGTCAGTACAACATTGTCAGCTGCCTTTATATGCTTGCCACCAAGGCCTTTCCTCCCCTGCTGCTGGCATTCGGCCTACTTAAGCAACTAGTAATGATCAGAACATTTCTGAGAGTGTGTACAACCAACAAATGATTGTTAGAAGATGACAGATTGCAGGCCAGCAGCTCTGTGAATTTTTGTCCCATGAGAATGGCTGCAATGGACTAGACCACAGTTCTATCAGTCCCAGGATTCTGTTTCAGTCGAGGCTCAGAGAAGGGAGCTGGTAAAGGATATGAGAAAAGGTTGAGTGTGTAATACAGCTCTCCCTAATGCATTCCTCACCTCCTACTGTTATCATTTTGATCTTGCTAAGGCAGGCACAGGCTGATGGCAACCTCTGTGGATTTATCTTCCATAAAGTTGTTCACCCTCCCCTGGAGTCTTTGTAAATTCCTGGTGTCTGCAATGCCCTGTGGTTCATCTATGTTCTGTATGCAGAGACATCTTTTTGGAAATTTTTCTCTTTGCCTCTGTTAATGGCATTTACTGTACTTTAGTGTTTGTAGTGTTGTACTCCACTGGGTAACAAGTCAGAGTGACACACCAGTGATGTGCACCTGCACAGAAATCTACTCTGAGGTATCAATGTTTACTCCTCCAGATCACCCACCCACAAGAAAAGACTACTGACTTCATATTTGCTAAGTGATATTTGCTGCCTAGAATAGATCTGCAAGGCACTTGTGTAGCACTGGCCTAGTGACCACAGTCACTCTCCAGCTTCAAATATGCCTCAGATACTCCTTCTTTGCTGATTCTCTCTGCAGTGTGCATCATTGTGAAAGGAAATAAATCAGAAGGGCTCCCCAGGGTTGTGCTGGAACACCAGGAGAACTGCACAAGGCATTGTCTCTTTTTCTTTTTCTTTTTTTTTTTTTTTTTTTTTTTTTTGTTTAATCTTGAACACTTTGTAGCTTTCTTTCAAACAAACAAGAGGAAACGAATGGGAATTACACATTTTTTGTTAAACAATATTGGTTTGAATATTGTTTATTGGTTGAAGCATTCATGGCAAGAGATGGGACCTATAAGTGCCATGCTCTTTTCAGCAGACAGTTTTAACCAGCAATTTTCTGTATCACTTTCCTAACTTATCTTTAAAGAAACAGAAAGTAACAGATCTTTGCCTTGGCTGTGTGGACACTGGTGGATCTCTGCCAAGCTGTATCTGTTGGGATTCTAGGCCAATTCTTTTTATCATTAGGTATCAGTTACTTATGGCCTTGAACGAATAGGTCAGGCTAGAAATAGACCTTTTTCAGGAAGAAAACATGAACTTTTGTTTCGTGGCCTGTAGATATATTGATCTATTCATGGGGCCTTCACAAGGAGTTCAAAGTACAGTACAACACAAGCAATAGAAGCAGTGGGAGAACTGACATTAATCCACAAATTCTGTCAAGTGACAATGAATATATGTCTGTATGGGACTCATGGAAACACAGCTTGTGCTAGTCTACCTAATAATAATTTAGATGTGGACTGTGCAGCTCAATCCAAAGTACACTTACTGTGTTATTGTCTTTCATGATCATAGTGTAGTTGTACTCTTGTGCATGTGTGTGTCTGTGTAGGGCCTATAATTTTTCTAGAAATAAATACTTAATTTAATGAATCCCATCATCTTCTTTGTAGGCAGCCTCATGGTTTGTTCAGATGTCATTTTCAGTCCTGAAGATCTTATTTGTTCACTCAGCTGGATTGCTCCTAGCAGTGCAGTATTGGAAATTTGAGCTGTGCTGTGATAAGCATATGATGTCACTTCTTTTCCCTGATTAAAGGACTGTAACTCTCATTATTTCATTTCTGGAGTGCATAATACATTTAAAAATCACTTTTAGGGTCAAAGTCTTAGCTGGTATAAAATGATGAGGCTATGTTATCTTAAATACCTAATAGACAGCCAGGAAATACCAGATAAATACAGCACTGACAACTAAAATAACAATAATTCTGTGATTTTTAGGCCTCCTTTTAATCCACAGCACTAGTCCAACATTTTGCTGAGATTTTTTCAAAGCCATATGGGTCTCATTTTCTTCTTACATACCCTGCTCACATACAGATGCAACACCACTGAGTTCAGTGGAGTTGTGTTTTGATTTAAACAGGTGTCACATCTCAGCCTAGAAAGGCACTTAAGCACGTGCTTAACTTGAAAGCAGGAATGTGCTAATACAACTTCTGATCTGACCTTGAAAATGTTGACTATCTGCTTGAATGCTTGCTATCATAAATGAGAATCAGAAAATAATTACTGCGTTTCAACCACTCAAGAAATCAAATAATTGCTCCAAAATTGTTGCCATCAATCTGTAAGGAAAACTGTTGTTTCAGCAAACAATAGTAATATTTGGAGTTAATATAAACTGGTTTATATAAATTTTAAAAAAACTCTTCAGGAAGAAGGAAATCTACTCCAACTGTGCAATTTCTTGAATGGCACGTTTTATCTTTTTTGATCTCTTAGAAATGACATTTCAGTTTGAATTTTAATGAAACTTGTAATTTAAAAAAAACCTCTTTCACTCCTTCTTTGGCAAATTAATTTAGTGTATGCTTCCAGAGATGACAGATTGTCATAGAAAGATTTTAAACTTAGCTGAGTAGTGAAATATCACACAACTAGAATAAAGTACAACTAATAGGTGTTCTTTCCTGAGTATCTCCAAAAAAGTCAGCAATACCTAGCCTAAGCATGTATTTTATTGGAAATTTATAAATTAGCCATTCACATTGTGTCTTCTTTTTAGCTAATGTAGTGTACAGGCTGCAGGCTGCAGCTATTTGGTGATTCAGTCTCCACATACCATTAGCAAATCCTCTGTGCCAATATGGATATAAAATATAGAACAAATAGAAAATAATGCAATTATGTAAATCTAAAAAGCATAATTGAGTTTCAATGTAAAATTCAGAACTGAGGTGGGTTTTTCAACATCTGAAACAGAAAATATATTAATTAAACAAACCTACCTTTGCCTTCTCTTTTTTTTTTTCCTAAAAGATATGTTTGAAGTAAAAGAATTTTTAAAAAAAATCTTTCCCATGTGTCTAAAATTTAAACATTAATGGTTTTATGGGAGCAGGTTTTTGAGGGGGTTTCTTTGGTTATTTCGCTTTGTTGTTGTTGTTGTTGTTTTTTCTTTTGTTTGTTAGTTCCTCTGTGGATAAAGATGAGATGGTTTAATAAAATTTTGAGTGATGAAGGTTAGGTTCAAGCTGGTAGCACCAGCCTGGTGCTGTGCAAAGCTCTCCATGAAGATCAAGTTTCCTCACAAGACAAATGAAATTTCCTTACTTGTCTCTCTCCACTGGTAATGTGTTTTGCTCCTTGTTCTGTTCTACATCCACACCCAGAAAGAATTCAGACAAGCAAGAGAGGCCAGTTTGCCTGAATGCCATGTTCCATATTGGTGAGAGGCACTTGTACAAACAGTTTTATAAACATATCCACCGGAAGGATAAATTCTCCAATTTCTTCCTCTAGCTTGGCTTAGGATGCCTTATTTCTTGAGATTTTAGAAATAACTTATCTCTTTGAAGGCTATATACCACAATTTTCACAGATCCTTCTTTCAAACCAATAGCTGACAGGCACTTGTGTTTGCATATGCAAATCTTGTTTGTGCAGAAATGAAAAGATTTCCTCTGTGTGTGAAAGAAATATCAAATTGACTCTGCAAATCCTTGTTTCAGTTGGCCCAGTGCCAGCTGTTTTACTGCACTGTGTAATATTTAATGCAATTATCATTGTCCAATGAAAGAGCCTAGGCTGAGCTCATAAAGCTGGACAGCATAAAATGCAAGTTCAAAGTTTTGATAGAAGTGTTAGAAGCATGTTCAGTGCCCTAGCCCATCATCTGAGACTTCATAACACTGATATGCCAGTTTATGGTCCTGACAATAATTCTGTAGAGAAAGCAGAATTAAAGCCCTGCTCTGGAAGAAACCAAACACCTTCAAATCATGAGCATCACCAAGGCTTTGCCTTGAGTTCTATGAGTGAGGAAGCACCTAGTGCTCCATAGTATTTTGGTGTGGGACAAAATAAAAGGAAGAAGAGCAATTTAAATACATCACCACATTCAGCGAGCTTGTTTACAGGCTCAGTCTTTAGAGCCTTGTTTAAAGGCACTGTCTTTAGTCTCTGAAGAGGGAGGAGTTAGAGAGCGATAATTTAAATATTTAACATCACTCACCAGAGCTCACTCTGAGGAGGATAAGACTGTAGAACTATTACATGAGGAGTTGCCTTTTGCTGATGGGAATAGCCCTGCTGCTCAAAAGGCTCCCTCAAATGACTATTGCAGAGCCTTTCTGGTTTACTGTGATGGGTGTATTTTTGAGCTTCTAGAAGGCAATTTGCTAACTGGGGGATGAGGAATGGATGTCCAACAGTCACTGCTGTGCTGTAGGGACCAGGCTGGACACATCCTTGCAGCAGGATCCCCTGATGGAATGCTGTCCCCTGTGCTCCACAGGCTGGGGAGCAGTGTCCAGGTGGGAGTTGACAAGTGGGCACAAAAGCAACTCTACAAACATTGTTATGTCTCAGTGCAAGCTTCGGTCTCACCTGCTGTGAGCACAGCTGTGCTCATCTGGCCTCCAAAGTGCTCTTACGTGCAGCAATTCAGATCACAGGAAACGGGCGAGGAGTGGATGCTGTATTTTTGTAGTTTGTGTGCAGACTCCTGGCAGGATAGACTTTGGTTTTTGCACTTCAGTCCTTGCTGTGCGAACTATCATCTATCCATCTATCAATGGACATGTCCCTGCTTCCATGTCTTAAGAGTCCAAATGACACAACACAAGGAATATTTTAGGTGTGGCTCAATGCTATCAGTACCTTTGGGACCTTCTGGTTGGCTGCCTGTTGGCAAGCCCACAGTTCCTGGCCTTTTCACCTTTGGTCTTCCCCCAGGAAAGGCAAGAAGGCAAGTCCATGTGCCAGGAGTTAACCTGGGAGCCTGACCTGAGGAAAACATGTCCCATTTGTGCAGTTCAGTGCAACAGCAAAACATCTGTCCGTCATGTCGTGCAAGATAAGGTGATTTGTGAGTCTGCTTACCTCAGGTGGATTCAATTTTTGATCTTGGAAGGAACCCAAGCTCGAGAAAACTGTGTGTATACTCATCTGTCCAGCCTGCAGAGCACGCACTGAGCAACTGGCTGTTGCAGAGATCCTGTCTCCTGGATGCTTTCTGGAGGTGCTTGGAGATTCCCAGCCCCTCCCCACTCTCTTCTCATCTAACAATAACCAGATACCCCTGTTTGCCTGCAGTTCCTAAAAGGAGATACCTCAATTAAACTGAATGTTTCCCATTATTTAGGCTGATATGGAAGTTTCTGTTGTTTCAACCTTGTAATGATCCATGTGTGCAATATTTTGTTTCTCATCATAGGTTTGTTTGGTTGGGTTTTTCTATCTGCAAAACTTGCTTTAATTCTGTAATAGATCTCTGTTTTTAGGGGAGCTATATGGAAAAAGTGAGTCAGAGTAAAGCCAGTTCCAAACCCAGCCTCACACACGGCAACCAGACAGGGATGAAGCGCTGCCATAAAGTGCTGATGGCCAGAAGACCTTGCAGGTGAAGTGTTCAAGTGTGCTTTGCTCCCTGCTTTGGCCTGACTTAGCTTCTGTGGAAGCCAATGATGGTTTTATCCCCGACTCCATGCCAGCAGAGTTAGGCTGCTCTGTGGAATAGTGCAGGCTCATAATCCCAAAATGTGAGTGTCTGGACTGCAGCTGACACTGAAGCACTTGCATCCTTTCAAGTCCTGTCCCAGGGTTTCTTGAAGAGCTACAGAAATATGAGTGGGGAAAGGGAGCTGGGGTGTGCTGGGGGGCAGCCAAAGATCTCCTCTGGAGGATGCAGGTTAGGTCTGAGATGTACTGGGGGCTCACTGAAAGGCAGAAACAGGAATAGGGAGTTGGACTTCCTTGTGGGCCTCATCCAACTAAGGAGATTCTATAAATGTGTTTGCAACTCTGCATAAAATCTGAATTCCTCTGCTCAGAAAGGAGTTCTTAAAATGGAGGCTGGAACTCTCAACACCTTAATTCATCTAGAGATACTTTCCTTCAGTTGCTCAGTGCCTGGCTTGCCATGCTGACAGGAGATAAGTGAAAGAGGAGTACATGTGATATGTATGATTTTAGAAATTTAAATATCAAGATTCTTGGGCAGCTTACAGAACCAACAATACAATTTGATGTGGGAAGAAATTCAGCCAATACAGCAGGAAATTTGATGCACTGCATTAGACCTTGTGTGTTAAGTGTCACCTGTGTGTGAACTCCTGTAGGAGGGGACCTTCCACTCCCTGTTAGAAACCTCAGCCTCCCTCCTAAACATGCCAGACTTTTGTGCCACAGCTCTCTGGTGTAATTTTGGTATTCCCATACATTATAATCTACTTGGCATGTAATCCCTCTCAGGGTTGGATGCATAGCAAAGGAGGGTGTGTTTGCTTGTTCAGGGACAGGATGATGATCTCTCTAAGAAGAGAGGGGAACTTTATGCAAAATGTGAATAGACCCTCAGATCCCCTCAGAGATCTGATCTCTTCAGAGCAGGAACAATCTGTATCATCTCTTTGGAAAGCACATGACACAACAGGATCTCAGTTGTTTACTGGGACCGCAGCAAGACAGTAATTGTATAGTCATGTTCAAGGGGTACAGGAAACATGTTTTTTAAGCTCCACCCAATGTGCAATTGTAATCATCATTGCTCCTTTGCAAATCTGTGATGACAGATTTTAATTGGAACAGATTTTTCTGGCAAATCCCCATCATGTTGTAATTAATTAGTTTTCAGGATCTGCTCCAGTGCCAAAGCATTGGACCATGTCTGCCATGCTTCTATGGTGAGTAAGAGAAAGGAAGATCTGGGTTTGTCTCACATTCTGCAGATGATGGGATTTCCCCAAAAGAACTCAGCTTTGCTGACCTGAAAGGAGAAGGACAAATGCAACAAACCCCAGAATGTTCAGCTACTGGGAGCTGCCTTCTCTGTGGTGCTTCCCTCTGAAAACTCAAACCCTAGATATGCTGTGTGATGCAGGATCCCCCATATGAACATTCTGAACATTCTTCTTCTTTATTAGAAAATTATTCAGAGTCTTGAGGAATGAAAAGGTTGAAAGATTCTACCTAATAGAATGGAAACAACAGAGATCTCTATTCCTGTTCCTACCAAACCTGGACAGAACTATGTCTACAGCAGTAATTCAAATTACATTTGATTGTGGTAATGCCTAATCAAAGTAATGAGTAAAAATCTGTGATTATTTAAAATTTGGATTGTAAGGTGCTATGATGCCAATAAGAGATTTTATCAAAGGGCCTTTTCCTTTTTAATTCACAAAAAGGAAGTCCTATTTACAGCTTGGAAAACAGAGAAATAGAAAAAAAGGATGAGCAAAAATGTGTTTGAAAATTTATTTCAAATGCAGGTTCAGTTGTCATCCTTCCATCAAATGATATCAGATAACTCCACCATGGCTTACCTTTTCTGTAGGCATTGTTAAGTCCTTGAGGAGCTGTGGTGAAGGCAGCACAGGGATTTTCACTCAAGGTTGTTCTGTATGTGAGGAGCAGGGATGGACAGACTATTCTGTACATGCTGCACACTTTGTAGAAACATTCAGCTACCATGGTAATGTGTGTGAGGGGGGAGAGAGGCAGAACACCTGTGAACTTCACCACAAGAAAGTATCCTGGCACCCCAGGCAACACAAAACTAATTCCTGATCCCACACAAATAATTAGAAATACCAAATCACGAGGTTGTCTTGCAATAACATCATGTTTTCTCTGCTGTGTGTTCACTCCTTGTATCAGACATTCTGATTTGTCTGAACTTTTAAATCATTATTTTGTTTGGATTTTTAATGAACTTCCCCCCTGCCCCCACCCCAGGCTCTCTTTCAATGTAGGTTGAACATATTTGTGCAATGTCAGTGTAAGTTATAGCGGGCAAATGTTACTGTCAGAGTGGTATTATAAAATATGGGTTAGTTCACATGGACATCTGAAAAAGTGGGCTTTGATTTCAGATCACTAACATCAGCTCCACTCATACCTCTGAAAATGAAAAACTTGGAAATCGGGAACCTCAGCTTCTACTGGCTTGGAATTTTACTTACCATTTGGTTTTTTTATGAGAAAACATGAGAAAATGTTCATTTTTGTCCAGATCACCTGTGAAAATCTCGGAAGTAAAGAAGAAACAGTGCCAGTGCTGAAACATCTTCAAAGCTAAAGTGTATGTTTGAAGTTTTTAAAAAAAATCACAATGCCCTACATTCAGTCACTGATTTTTAATAAGAACACTTAATAAAATAGTTTTTCTTCAATTACAAAAATAATTAAAAAAATATGGTTTTGCAATGAAAAATGGCAGCAAGCTGTAGAGAAGCCATTTATGACAACAGGGAGATGAGAGTCTTTGCAAGGCCAGCAGAAGATCCTGCTGGAAGAGA